>NW_023656740.1:0-28669 GCF_015228065.2 Penaeus monodon | reverse complement strand
AATTTGAAATAATGTGATAAAAATTTCCCAAAAATGATGATAATGATGATGAAACGATAATATGAGAAAACATGATAATAAGATGATAAAAACAGGAATTTTTCCAAATAAAAAAAAAAGGTAAAAAAAAAACCAAAAGTCGAAAAAAGCGGAAAAAAAATTAGCGAAATATAGTTTTTGAGAGTAGCCCAAAAATGAGTTTTTTTTTTATTGTTGTTTTGGCAATTTTTAGGGTAAGTGATAAAATTACCAAAATTCTATAATCATGACAATAATGAGATAAATGTGAGAATAAAGGAATTAGGAAACTTTTATGATTTTTAAAATTTTATATTATCATTATTTATTTATTTTTTATTATTTATTATTTTTATTTTTATTTTTTATTTAAATTATTATTATATTATTTTTTAAATTAATAATATTCCCAAAAAATATATTAAATGAAATATAAAATAATAATAATAAGTTAATAAATAAACAAATTTGTTAATATTTTTATTAAGTTTAATTTTTTATATTATCATTTTTATTTTTTTACTGGTAGTATAATTAAAAAAAATGATTTTTATAACATAAAAAAAAAGTAATAACGTATTAATTAAATAATGATATAAAAATGATTAAAAAAAATGTTTTTTTGTTATTTTTTTTATTATTATTATTTTTGTAGTTTTTTTAGTTAGATGTAAAAATAAATATAACTGAATAATTGCAATAATAAGAAATGATTGAAAAATAATGTTTTTGTAATTTTGCAAAATGAGAAATATGTTTATAATGATGATAAGATGATGAAAACGATAATAATGATGATAATCTGAAAACAACCTGAGGAAAGGGAGAGAATGGGCCTTGAAAGACCTTATACGTTGATCCATTCCCTTCCTTAAAATCTGAACTTAAGATTGGAAGATCTATTTGGGCAGTTGCCACATCCATTTTATTTGGGAGAATTCAATGGTGGGCATCCCCTTTGGGGGAGACACTTGTGCAACCCTCGAGGAAAGGCCCGGGCCTTGTTTTTAAAGAGAGATGCAATTTTTTACTGAAACAATGACACCCCCCACACATTTCCAAAATTCAAACGTGACATTCTCAATTAGACCATCAATAGGCTCCCCTGTTTCACATTTGAATTTCATTGGGGTCAGGAAACTGCTGGAAGGGCCCATTTTCCCAAATTTTTGGGAGGAGGAAATGGTATCCAGCCAATGGAGTGCAGGATGGCGCCCTAAACATGGGCGGTCTTTTAGATAAAAATGCAGTATTGAAAGGATTGTGAATGATTTCCAGGATTAAGATGCGTTAATCACCTCACATCACTAATTACATTGCAGTAGAAGGACCCTTTCCCAAAAAGAGGGCCATTCCCGCGACCTAGTCCCAATGGGGGTTGGAGTCCCAACAAGCAGTCAGAGCAAAAAAAAGCTGCTTTAAAGGAAAGAAACGACCCCCCCAGCATGAACCCTTGATAAATTTAAAAAGCCCCGGCCCAAAGGGCCCAGGCGTTTGCTAAAGGAGGCTAGAGAGCGTGGAGCAGTATGTCCCTCGATTAACCTTGGGACTCCCTTGCGGGTATGGGAAAAGGGTTTTGTAAGATCGCTGGAAAGGCTTTTCCATGTCACAACCTGCTTGAATATAGATGGCATAATCATCACAGAAAAAAAAGTTGCAAATGAGCTATCTAAATATGGCAGAGATCCCTTTGGAGCATCTTCATGCTCGATTCTCCATTTTTGGGGGAACAAAACAACACCCCAGGCTTTCTTCAGTAGGACTGCAGCAGAATTTCCCAACAACTTGCCATTTTTGCGCAAAGGGAGGGACACTGCTTTGAGCCTGCCGTAAGACTGCCCCAGGAAGTGCGGTATTCATACCAAAGATACCCTTCCCAGAGAGCCCCCCAGAATTTCGTTAGCCCTTTTTAATAGGATTATAGAGAGGGCACAGTGCCATCACATGGAGGAAAAAAATTCTTTCCCTGTTCCTAAACTGGCAAAGATGCTTCCGCACCAGGAAATTTACAGAAAATTTTCCCCTCCCCCAGCGCATCTGCAAGGATGGGGAAAATGGTAACTTGGGTTGCATGGCTGCGGGAAAAAAAAACATTTGACCCATATCAATATGGTTTTAAAAAAAATTAAGATAAAAACCACGATGCACTTGTGAGGATGGAAATTGCAACGGAAAACCCTTTGCACAGTGACGTCAAGTTGCAGTTTTTTTGACCTTTAAAGGGTTACGAAACTGGGGAAACAGGCATACCCATGAAGCTGTAGACACGGGTTTAAGAGGAGATACCTACCTTCTACAAAGCTTCCTTGTGCAGGAAATTTAAGTTGGGAGGAAAAACAGTTTTTCTAACCCGGAAGACAGCTGGAAGGGGTCCCACAAGGGGGGTTTAAGTGTGACCCTGTTGCCCTTCTTTTAAAAGAATGTAAAGGTTGTTTCCCAAATGCGTTCAGTAATCTGTAGTGGATGACTTTTTTAAATGTAGCTCAAGGAGAAGCTACAGGGGTGCAAGGAGAGAGAAGCAATAAATCAGGGGGTACAGGGGGAACATATCATGGGGTTAAATTTTTCCCCGCAAGACATGGTATACATTTCCACAAAGAGGAAAGTTCCCTCCTTCCCATTTTAGGAGCAAACCACTGCAATTTGTCCAAGAGAGAAGTAAATTGGTCTAATTTTTTACAAAACCCCTTTCATGGTTGTCAACAAACAGTTAAAAGGAAGGCTACAAAAAAACACTTAGTATTTTGGGGGTTTCTTTCACATTACTTGGGGTGCAGATGCACAACGTTACGGCTTTACGGCGTTATTCAAGTAAGCTTGATATGGATTGAAATTATTTTCTGCAATCCACGTTTCCCGGGTGTTGGACTCGGTTCATAATGAAACTCTCAGAATCTGTATGGGGCTTTCAGGTCGTGGAGGGCCCTGAGCTGAGAGTGGAGAACCCCCTTTATTAAAACCCGGGGCTACATGAACCTGTTTTCTAACGAGATACAAAGGATTCCGGGATCCTACATCCAATTGGTTTTCAACCCCTGAGGAAGCCGACCCATGGTAGGAAATGAGGGAATCTTGTAGAAGAAATAATTTAAGTCTCCTAAGGTTTTGGCTGTGGAATTCCCCCAATTTCCCCTTTTTACAAAAAGTCGAACTGGATTTGGTCGGGGGAAAATTTGGGAAAGGGGGGGGGATTTAAGAGAACAGGAAATTTTTTGGCAATTCAATCCAATGAGAGCTATATAAGATGGTTCGAAAACTGAAAATGGTGGGGGCTTCCCGCAGGAGCGAAAAGGGGTGATCTGGCAGTCTTTTTTTAGCAGCCCCGATCTTCACTGCAGGTTACATGCCATCTTGCGAAATTTAGAGAAGAGATTTATGAACCCTTTATTGTGATAATTGTGATTCTGTAGTGCTTGAAACAATCAAGAGCTAAACTAAACCAATAGGAGGGGGTTCAAGATTGGTTTCCTGATGTAACATTTAAAAAGATAAGTCTGTATGGGTGCCCGGATGTTGGTGTCAGTGGGGAAAAAGAGCGAGGATCGGAAGGCCCAAAACAGCTGGACCCGTTGTGATGCCCTTTTCTCCCCACACGCCTGAAACCCCGCATCAGGATTTTCTTCGCGTAAAGGAAGGAAAAAGGGGCTATCCCAGAAAAAACGCGAGGATTAGAGAGACCTTTTGGGGTTGGGGATGATCCCCCCAACCGAAAAAGGGAAAGTTGCATAAAAAAGGCTAAGAATCGGGACACAAGATGATCATGGGCCGAAAGATGGCTAAAAAATCAAGCACTTGTGAGGGTGCCAAAGAGCCTAACAATCGCACATTATGGAAAGATGGGCAAATTCTCAGACAAAGACGATTATTGTCTCTCCCCCTATACCCTAAGAAGTATTGGGGGGAAAATTGTGAAATAGAGGGTCTTATTAGTTTCCTTTGGGAGACTAATATTTTTAATAAAAATTTTTATGATAATGTTTGCAAAAATTTTAACACTTAGAGTTAATATTTATTTTTAATTTTTAATTTGTTATTGTTATTTAAAGATACATTTATAGATTTTTTAAAATTTAAAAATTTTTAAAATTTATTTTAAAAAGGTATTGCGCTAAGACCTAGCTGTTGACGGGGCAATAATTTAATAATCAACAATCAACAGCCAAAAAACTAAGATATTCAATGGAGGGGGGAATGCTCATTTCCCGGTTATGCCATCTGCCCAGATACTGGCAAAAGAGGCGCACCCTAGTCAGGAAAAATCCCTTGCTCCACAATGCCGACGACCGCATGGGAGAGGAGTTGAATCTCTCTTTTGAGATTTACCAGCTGGGGGCCCCCTTAAGCTGTACGTGGACATAGGGGGAGACTAATGCACCACCCACCTCCCCCCCGCAGGGAAACGGATGGGGGGCCCCATACATAGTCAAGGCTTGGCCCAAAAATCATGCGGAGGAGGGGGGTCTAGACCCACTTTGGCCATGGGCTTGGGGGGGAAAAATTAGAGGGTGTGAAAAAAAAGACGCATAAGGACCATTATGGCACTGTTTCCCTCAGGGATGCTGGCCTAGCCCAAGCCAAAACCAAACCCCGAGGGAAAACAGACAAGGCCAATGGCAACCCTTTTCAGGATGCCCTTGGGCCCCACGTTTAGAAGCACAGAGGGAAAAAGGGAAAAGGCTTAACCAATTTATCAATGCCATAAATCAAGCAGCCTACAGAATACCTAAAACCGGCCAGGTCCAGGGATAAGGGGATGGGTACTGAAAAGAGAGATTAAGGAAGCAACACAGGGGAAATTGTGTAGAAAACTTTTCCAAAAGCAAAAACCCCTGAAACCCAAAGCCCCCCATGGGAAGCAGTCGGGAAAGCCAGGGAAATGCCAAAAGGTCAGGCAGGAAAAGGGCGGGAAGGGTGGAGTTTTTGACACAAACCCCACCCAAAACAGAGTTGGGCCCAATGGATCGGCGAGTATACCCGCTAAGTCCCGGGTGCACACCCCAAAGACCCCAAACAGAAAAAAAACAGACTGGTACGAGAACAAGCAGCAACATTGATGCTAAAATGAGGAAAAACCAACGTCTAAACCCGGGTAGACGCTCAACGGAAAGGGGCAGCCGAACCCGATAATAATGTTATCTTCTCTCTGATGGAACAACACAAACACAAAAAATTTCTTCCACCCCCCAAGCTCTGAGGGGATCTATACCCCATCATTTCCACCAGGATGGCAGGTGAGCTTGACCCTGCAATCACAACAATCGGAAAGCTTCCACTTCCCCCAGAGGGAAAAAGGCCACATATTTCCATCCAAAAAAAAAGCAGGGGGGAAAGTTCCCCCCCAAACCCTTCCCAGCTTTTGGGTAAGACGGCCGAGAAAAATGGCTAAACCAACCCAAGGGAAAATGGGATCCCCAAATAAAAACCCCTCCAGGGGTTCAAAAGGGGGTAGGCCCCGCAAACAGCATACCCACGCTTTTAAGCACAATCAGCACTGTCATTTCGGGGTGTTTTCCCTTAGCCTGAAAAAAAGTTTTTGAATGCAAGCCCTGCTATTTGGAAAATCCATCCAGAAAGGAATAGAGGAAAGCTCCTGGGGGTTTGGGTAGGGGAATATTTTAGGAAAAAAACAGCCAAATCAGATTCCAAGGTCACTATCACAGTACAAGCCCTAGAAAAAGAAAACCTCAGGGTAGGTCCCCAGCCAGCCTTTTAACACCCAAAGTTCGCATCCCAAATACAGTCCCGTGGGGGCAAGTTATCTTGCAGACGACCTTTCAATCATCCCATGGAGCATCGCCTATTTAAAGCCCATTGTTGTGGTGGCGTGGTGTTAGAGATTATCAGTATTGGTGGAATTCCCTTTACAAAAAGGGTTTTTATAAAAAAAAAAACACGATATATAATATCAATAAGAAAAAAAATTAAGGAAAATTTTTTGTGCACTGATCTATCACCGCCCAATATTTTGGGCGCTAAAGGCCTAAATGCCGAAAAAAGTGTGAGAAACCCCAAACAGTTGTGACCCTAGACGGAAACAAAAAAAAGTTCGGGTTTTTTATATAAAGGGTTTTTAGTTTTACCCCCAGGGTTTTCCCGGGAGCAATCCCCCGGATAGGGAATTTAAGATCGTATTTTTTAAAGCTTTTTAAATTATTTGGTCTTCACTTTTGCAAAAATCCGAAGGAAAAGTAAAACAAGTGAAAAGCAAGGTCGACGCGACATAACAAATTTGAACTTAAATGAATGATACAAAAAGTAACCCCATTTTACATTTCCCCCGGTCTTGAGCATTTCTATTCGGAAACCCCTTGATTACATTTGGCCCCATCAGCAGCCTGAAAACCTTTCACCTTTGAAAGCTTTTTTAATGTCCGAGCGCGTCTGCAACAAAATGTTGCTATCGACGCTTTACAAAAGAAAAATTAGTTTATTGTATGATTTTTTGGGAAGGAGGAATGCAATATTTATTTCTCACATTGTTAAACTATCATGGGTAATAGTGTAAGAAATAATAAGTTAAAAAAGTAATTCGATTTATTTTTGGGAATATTAGGGTAATAATGATAATAAATTTCCAGAATTTTATTAATCATGAAATAATGATTTTCAAAGTGAGAAAAAAAAGGGAAATTTTTTTATAAAAAATTTGAGATTATTAATATTTACTATTATCATTATTATTTTCAAATTATTATTATTTTATTTTTTTATTATTTTCATTTTACTTTTATTTTATATTTTTTTCCAAAAAATAATTTTAACGTAATAATAAAAAAAATATAATAATGTTTAATATTTTTTATATTTATATGTTTTTATTTCAATTATTTTTTTATGGGAGATAATTTCAAAAAAATTTTTATAACAGTAAAATTACAGTAAAAACGATGTTAATTAAAAAAGATATGAATAATTATTTTAAAAAAAGTTATTTTGTTATTATTTTTATATTATTATTTCTATATTATGAGTTTTCATTGATTTTTTTAAAAAAATATATTTTAAAATGCAAAAATTACAATAATAATGATAATAATTGTAATAAGATAAAATTGCAATAAGATGATAAAGATAGAATCTGAAATGATGATGATAATCATGTAATGATGTGATAAACGAAATAATGTAATAATCGATAATAATGATGATAAAAACAGGAATGTGTCTATATAATTTAAAAAAAGATAAAAGGAAAAAAAAAAAAAAAGTAAAAAAAGCGGGAAATCTAGCGAAAAATCCCCCTTTTTAGAGATACTCCCAAAAGACGTTTTTTTCCATTTATTTTAAATTTGGCAATTATTTGGGTAAAAATGATAATAATTAAGAATTTAAATAGACAATAATGATGATAAAAGTGAGAATAAGAAATTGGATAAATTTTAGATTATTAATATTTTATATTACATAATATATTTTTATTTTATTATTTTATTTTTATTATTATTTTATTTTTATATTATTATCATTATTTTATTTTATTTTTTTATATTATTTTTTATTTATATTATTTCTTTAATATTTGATTATTGCCAAAAAAAAATATTTAACTGTAATAAAAAATAAGATAATAATAATAATAATAAATATAATAAATATAATATAATAAAATCATTTTAATTTGGGAATAATATTATATTGTTTTTAATTTTTTAATTATTCTTTTTAATGGGAGTATAATTTCAAAAATAAATTAAAAAAGTAATAATTCAGTAATCGATATTTAATTAGAATATGATTAAAAATTTTTATAAAAACGTTTTTAGTGTATATTATTGTATTTCTAAAATATTTATTTGTTATTTTATAGTTGTAAAACTATATTTATCTGCAATAATGCAATAAAATGATAATATTTGCAATAATGGGGATTTAAATTTCAATAAAGAGATGATAATGATTTAAAAGATAAAATGATGATGAAACGAAATAATTTAAATATGATAAAAAAGATAAATAACAGGAATTTTCTCCTATTAATCAAAAACAGGTAAAGAAAAAAAACCCAAAATCGGGAAAAGGGGCAAAATCTAGCGAAATAAGCCTTTTGAGAGTTTCACACCCAAAATGAGTTTTTCCCTTATTGGTGATTTTGGGAAATTTTAGGGGAAAATGATACTAATTAAAGAAATTTATTTTAAACATGAAATAATGATGATAAAAATGAGAATAAAGAGAAAAGGAAAAAATTTTTAATATTGATATTATACTATTATCATTTTTTTTATTATTTTTAAAAAAATTATTTTTATTATATTTTTAAATATTTTTATATTATTAATTATTTATTTATAATTATTATATTATTTTATCTTTTTAATTATTTTATCATTTTTTCTTTTTATTTTATATTATATTATATTTTATGATTTTTTATATTATTTACTTTTTTATTAGATTTGCCAAAAAATATTTATAACGTAATAAAACAATTTTAATAAGTTAAAATAAAAGTATAAAATAATAATACTAACGTTATAATTTTTTAATATATTTTTGGGTTATTACTTTTAAATTTTCTTTTACGGTATATAATTGCAAAAAAAATTATAAACAGTAAAAATACGAAATAACGATGTAATTAAAAAATTATAAAATCATTATAATAAAAACGTTTATGTATTTATTGTTTTTAAATTTATCATTGTTAAAAACGTTTATTGTTTTTATTATGTTTTTATAAATTATTGTAGTTTTTTGTTACTTTGTAAAACTATAATTTTAAAACGCAATAATTTGCAATAAAAATGAAAAAATTTGCAATAAGATGATTAAAATTTGCATAATAATGATAATAATGATATAATGAGGGAATGAGTAAGATGATGATAACGTAAAAATGGTGATAACTGAAAATAATGATGTAAAAAGGGAATTGGTCCAATAAATGAAAAACAGGTAAAAAAAAAAAACCCAAAAGTCGAAAAAAGCGGCAAAATTAGGAAATAAGCCTTTTAGGGGTATACTCCAAAGTGACGTTTTTTTCCCTTCATTTTAGATTTTGGCAATTTTTAGGGTAATAATGATTTAAAAATACCAGAATTCTAAAACCCTGACAATAATGATGATAAAAGTGAGAATAAAGAGAATTTGGAAAAATTGAGTATTAATATTATAAATATACATTATATAAATATAAATTTTTACTATTTTTATTTTATTTTTATTTTCATTTTTATTATTTTATTATTATAGTATTATTATTATTATTATTTTAAAGTATTATTATTATATTATTATTAATTATTATTATTATCATTATTATTGTTATTATTATTATATTACCATTATATTAGTATTACTTTAATTATAGTATTATTGCCAAAAAATATATATTATAACTGTAATACTAACAATAATAATGATAAAAGTATAATAATAATATATACCTAATCGTGTATAATATGTTATTATTATTATGATGTTATTAATTATGATGATGATTCGTTGTGTACTGGTAGTATAATGCAAAAAAATTAATTGATAACAGTTATAAATTACAGTAATAACGATGTAATTAAAATAATGATAAAATAATTATGATAAATAACGTTATTAGTTTCTTATTATTGTTATTACTACATATGTAGTGTATTAGTATAGTTGCTTTAAAACTATATATATAACTGCACTAAGTCCCCCCCCAAAATAATTATAATAATTGCAATAATGATGATAATAATGCAATAATGATGATAATGATGAGGATAATGCTGAATAATGATGATGATAAACGATAAATGAGATAATCATGATAATTAATGATGATAATAACAGAATGTGTCATAGAATCAAAAAAGGTGAAAGAAAAAAGAATCCCAAAAAGTCGGAAAAACGGCAAAATTCTAGCGAAAAATATAGCCTTTGAGGTATACTCCACATGACGTTTTTTCCATTCATTGATGATTTTGGCAATATTAGGGTAATAAGATAATAATTACAAGCATTCTATTAATCATGACATATTAATGATGATAAAAAGTGCAATAAGCGAATTTGGATAAACATTTGATGATTATTAAATTCGTACTATTAGCATATTATTACAATTAATTATTATACATTATTATTATATTATTATGATTATTCTTATGATATTATTTATTTATTAATTATTAGTATATTATTATTATAGTAGTAGAATTATCAGTATTAGTAGTATTACTTTGAATTATTAGTATTATTGCCAAAAAAATATATTAGAAAAACTGTAATAATAACAATATAATGATAATAAGTATTAATTATAATAATACGAATCGTTATAATATTGTTATTAGGTATTATATTGTTATTATTATCAGTATTCTTCTTTACTGGTAGTATAATTGCAAAAAATATTATTATAACAGCTAATTAATACAGTAATACACCGGTTAATTAAAATAATGATATAAATAATTATTATAAAACGTATTATTGTTCTTATATCGTTATTTACTATCATTATTGTAGTGTTAATTAGTATAGTTGTAAAACTATATATTATAACTGCAATAATGCAATAATAATGATAATAATTGCAATAATGATGATCATATGCAATAATGATGATAATGATGAGGAATAATGCTGATAAGATGATGATAACATAATAATGATGATGAATCATGATAATAATGATGATAATAACAGGAATTGTGTCCATCTATAATCAAAAAAGGTGAAAGAAAAAAATCCCAAAAGTCGAAAACCGGGCAAAATCAGCGAAAAATATAGCCTTTTGAGAGTATACTCAAAATGACGTCTTTCCATTCATGAATGATTTTGGCAAATTATTAGGGTAATAATGATACTAATTACCAGAATTCTATTAATCATGACAAAATGATGATAAAATGAGAATAAAGCGAATTTGGATAACATTGATGATATAATATTATTACTATTATCATATTATTAGCAATATTATTATATTATCATTATTATTATTATCATTATTATTATTATTATTCTTATTATTATTAGTATTATATTATTAGTATATTATTATTATCTATCATATTATATTATTACTTTAATTAGAGTATATGCCAAAAATATATATAAATGAATAATAACAATAATAATGATAATAAGTATAATAATAATAATACTAATCGTTATAATATTGTTATTATATTATTATGTATTATATCATTATCATTCTTTTTACTGGTAGTATCAATTGCAAAAATAATTATTATAACAGTAATAATTACAGTAATAACGATGGTAATTAAAATAATGATATAAATAATTATTATAAAAACGGTTATTATTGTTATTATTTTGTTATACTATCATTATTGTAGTTTTTATTAGTATAGTTGTAAAAACTATATATATAACTGCAATATTCAATAATACGATAATAATTGCAATAAGATGATAATTAATGCAATAATGATGATAATTGATGAGGATAATGATGATAATGATGATGATAACGATAATAATGATGAGAATCATGATAAATTAATGATGAAATAACAGGAATTGTGTCCTATATAATCAAAAAAAAGGTGGAAAGAAAAATAATTTCCCAAAAGTCGAAAAAAACGGCAAAATCTAGCGAATATAGCCTTTTGAGAGTATACTCCCCCACCCAATGACGTTTTTTCCATTCATTTGATGATTTTGGCAATTATTAGGTAATATGATAAATTACCAGAATTCTATTAATCATGACAAAATGATGAGAAAGTGAGAAATAAAGCGAATTGGATAACATTGATGATTATTAAATATATTACTATTATCATTATTTATATTCAATATTAGGACTATTATCATTATTATTATTATTCTTATAATTATTATTATTATATTATATTATTATTATTTTTATAATTATTATATTAGTGTTGTATTAATGATTATTATTATCATTTTAGTATATTACTTTAATTATTTAGTATTCTTGCCCAAAAAAATATAATAACTGTAATAATAACAATAATAATGATAATAAGTATAATAATAATAATACTAATCGTTATATTATTGTATTATTATGATTAATTGTTATTATTATCATTATCATTCTTTTTACTGTAGTATAATTGCAAAAAATAATTATTATAACCAGTAATAATCTACAGTAATAAACGATGTTAATTAAAATAAGATATAAAATAATTATTATAATAAACGTATTATGTTTCTTATATTGTTCTACTATCATTATTGTAGTTGTTATAGTATATTGTAAAACTTATATTATAACTGCAATAATTGCAATTAATAATGATAATAATTGCAATATGATGATAATAATTGCAATAATGATGATAAGATGAGGATAATGATGTAATGATGATGATAAAACGATAATAATGATGATAATCATGATATAATGATGATAATAACCGGAATGTGTCCATATATAATCAAAAAATGGTGAAGAAACATAATCCCAAAAGTCGAAAAAACCGGCAAAATTAGCGAACTATAGCCTTTTGAGAGTTATACTCCAAAAATGACGTTTTTCCATTCATTGTGATTTGAATTTTAGGGTAATAATGATAATAATTACCAGAATTCTACAATCATGACAATAATGATGATAAAAGTGAGAATAAAGCGAATTGGATAACATTTGTGATTATTAATATTATTACTATTATCATTATTATGATCAACTATTATTATAAAGCATATTTATTATTTATTATTATTATTTATTATTATTACTTATCGATTCGTATTATTACTATTATTAGTATCTATATTATATTATTATCTGATATTATTATTACTTTAATTATTAGTATTATTGCCAAATAATTATAACTGTTAATAATAACAATAATAATGATAATCCGTATAATAATAAATAATATAACGTTAAATATTGTTATTATTATTATTATGTTATTATATCATTATCATGTTTACTGGTAGTATAATTGCAAAAATAATTATTATAACAGTAATAATTACAGTCATAACGATGTTAATTAAATAATATATAAAAGAATATTAAAAAAACGTTATTATTGTTCTTATAGGTTATTACTATCATTTTGAGTTGTTATTAGTATAGTTGTAAAAACTTTAAAATATTTTTTTAAAATTATAACTGCAATAATTGCATAATAATGATAATAATTGCCAAAATGATGAAATAATTGCAAAATGATGATAATGTGAGGATAATGATGATAATGATGATGATAACGATAATAATGATGATAATCATGATAATATGATGATAATAAACAGGACTTGTGTCCATATATAATCAAAAAAGGTGAAAGAAAAATAATCCAAAAGTCGAAAAACGGCAAAATCTAGCGAAAATATAGCCTTTTGAGAGTATACTCCAAAATGACGTTTTTTTCCATCATTTGATGATTTTGGCAATTATTAGGGTATAATGATAATAATTACCAGAATTCTATAATATGACAATACTGATGAAAAAGTTGAGAATAAAAGCGAATTTGATTAACATTGATGATATTAATATATTACTAGTAGCATATTATTTGTCAAGATCTATTATGTTACAATTATTATTAATATTATCATTATTATATTATATACTATTATTATTGGATTATTTATTTTATTTTATTTTATATTATATTATTATTATTAATATTTAATCATTAATCATTATTATTACTTTAATATTAGATTATTGCCAAAAAATATTTATAATGTAAATAATAACAAGAATAATGATAATAAAGTATAATAATATAATACTAATCGTTATAATATTGTTAGTATTATTATATGTGTTGTTATTATCATTATCATTCGTTACTGGTAGTATAAATTGCAAAATAATTATTTATAACAGTAATAATTACAGTAATACGCATGTTAATTAAAATCAGGATATAAATAATATTATAAAAAACGTTATTATGTTCTTATATTTGTTATCTCTCATATTGTAGTTGTTATTAGTATAGTGTTAAAACTATATATATAACTGCAATAATTGGCAATAATACTGATAATAATTGCAATAATGATGATCATAATTGCAATAATGATGATAAGTGTGAGGATAATGAATGATAATGTATGATGATTCACGATAATAATGATGATCATCATGAATATAATGATGATAATAAACAGGAATTGTGTCAATATATAATCAAAAAAGGTGAAAGAAAAAATAATCCCAAAAGTCGAAAAAACCGGCAAAATCTAGCGAAATATAGCTTGAGAGTATACTCCAAATGACGTTTTTACATTCATTTGATGATTTGGCAATTATTAGGGTAATAATGATAATAATACAGAATTCTATTAATGATGACAATAATGATGATAAAAGAAAAAAGGAGATAAAGCGATAGTTTCGGATAACATTTTGATTAGAATATTATTACTATTATCATTATTATTATCAATATTATTATTAGTGTCATTATTATATTATTATATTATTATTATTATTATTATTTATTATTATCATTAATTATTATTATTACTTTAATTATAGTATTATTGCCAAAAACATATATTATAACTGTAATAATAACAAATAATAATGGATAATAAAGTATAATAATATAATTACTAACGTTATAATATTGTTATTAATTATTATATTGTGATTATTACATTATAATTCTTGTAAGTAGTATAATTGCCAAAAATACTTATGAAACAGTAATTAATTACGTAATAACGAGGTTAAATTAAAATAATGAATAATAATTATTATAAACGGTATTAGTGTTCTTATTATTGTTATTACTATCATTATTGTAGTGTATTAGTATAGGTGTAAAAACTATAATTATAACTGCAATAATTGCAATAATAATGATAAATAATTCGCAAAATGATGATAATAATTGCAATAATGATGATAATGATGAGGATAATGATGATAAATGATGATGATAAACGATAATAATGATGATAATCATGATAAGTAATGATGATAAAACAGGAATTGTGTCCATATATAATCAAAAATTCAAAGGAAAAAAAAAATCCAAAAGTCGAAAAACCGGCAAAAATCTAGCGAAATATAGCCTTTGAGAGTATACCCAAAATGGGTAACAGTTTTCATTCATTGATGATTTGTCAATTATTAGGGTCATTAATGATAATAATTACCCGATCTATTAATCATGACAAATAATGATGATAAAAAGTGAGAATAAAGCGAATTTGGATAACATTGATGATTATTATATTATTACTATTATCATTATTATTATCAATAGTATTCATATTATCATATATTATATTATTATTATATTATTTTATTAGTTATTCATTATTATTATTATTATTATTATTTTGATTATTATTTATTATTATCCTATTATTATTATCCTTTAAATTATTTAGTATTATTGCCAAAAATATATTATAAAACTGTAATAATAACAATAATAATGATAATAAGATTAATAAATGATAATACTAATCGTTATAAATTGTTATTATTATTTATTATTGTATTATTATCATTATCATTCTTTACGGTAGTATAATTGCAAAAAATTAATATTATACAGTACAATTACAGTAAAACGATGTTAATTAAATAATGATATAAATAATTATTAAAAAAAAGTATTATGTTATTATTATGTAGTCTATCATTATGTAGTGTTATTAGTATAGTTGTAAAACTATATATTATAACTGCAATAATTGCAATAAGAAGATATAAATTGCAAGAATGATGATAATAATGCAATAATGATGATAATGATGAGGATAATGAGATAATGATATGATAACGATAATAATGATGATAATCATGATAATAATGATGATAATAACCAGGAATTGTGTTCCATATATAATCAAAAAAGGTGAAGAAAAATCTCCCAAAAAGTCGAAAAACCGGCAAAATCTAGCGAAATATAGCCTTTTGAGGAGTATACCCAAAATGACGTTTTTCCATTCATTTGATGATTTTGGCAATTATTAGGGTAATAATGATATAATTACCAGAATTCTATTAATCATGACAAGAAGGATGATAAAAGTGAGAATAAGCGAATTTGGATAACATGTGATGATTATTAATATTATTACATTATCCAGTATATTATCCATATATATTATTATCATTGTTTATTATTATTATTGATTATTATATTATCTTATTATTATTATATTATTATTATTATATGATATATTTTATTATCATTATTATATTATTACTTTAATTATTAGTATTATGCAAAAAAATAATTATAACTGTAATACTAACAATAATAATGATCAATAAGTATACTATAATAATACATAATCGGTATAATATCGTTATTATTATTATTATTGTATTATTATCATTATCATTCTTTTTACTGTAGTATTAATTGCAAAATAATTATTATAACAGTAATAATTACAGTAATACGCTGTAATAAAATAAGGATATAAAGAATTATTTATAACAAACGTTATTATTGTTCTTATTAGTGTTATACATCATTATTGTAGTGTTATTAGTATATTTGATAAAAAAACTATATATTATAACTGCAATAATTTGAATAATACTGATAATAATTGCAATAATGATGATAATAAATTGACAAGACTGATGATAATGACGAGGATAATGATTGATAATGATGATGAAACGATAATAATGAGGGGGGGGGGTGAAATCATGATTAATAATGATGATTAATACAGGAAATGTGTCCATATATAATCAAAAAAGGTGAAAGAAAAAATAATCCCAAAAGTGAAAAACCGCAAAATCTTAGCGAAATATAGCCTTTTGAGAGGTATACTCCAAAATGACGTTCGTTCATTCATTTGTGATTTGGCAATTATTAGGTTAATAATGATAAATAATTACCAGAATGCTATAATCATGACAATAATGGATGATCAAGTGAGAATAAAGCGAATTTGGATAACATGGATGAATATTAATATTATTACTCTTATCTTATATATCAATATTATTGTATTATCATTATTAGTATTATTATTATTATTAGTATTATTATTACGATTAGTATTATTATTATTATAATTATTATTATTATTATTATTATTTATTATTATTATCTTATTATTATTTATTACTTTAATTATTAGTATTATTGCCAAAAAAATATATTATAACTGTAATAATAACAATAATAATATAATAAGGTATAATAATAATAATAACTAATCGTTAAATATTTTATTATTTTATTATTGTTATTATTATCCTTATCATTCTTTTTACTGTAATCTAATTGCAAAAATAATTTGATAACAGTAATAATTACATATAGAACGAAGTTAAGTAAAATAAGGATATAAATAATTATTATAAAAACGAGTATATTGTTCTATTATTTGTTAATTACTATCATTATGTAGTGTTATTAGTATAATTGTAAAACTATATATTATAACTGCAATAATTGCAATAATAATGATAAATTGCAATAATGCTGATAATTAATTGCAATAATGATGAAATGATGAGGATAATGATGATAATCGATGATGTGATAACGATAATAATGATGATAATCATGAAATAATGATGATTACTAACAGGAATTGTGGCCATATTAATCAAAAAAGGTGAAAGAAAAATAATCCAAAAGTCTGAAAAAACCGGCAAAAATCTAGCGAATATAAATAGCCTTTTGAGAGTATACGCCAAAATGACGTTTTTCCATTCATTGATGATTTGGCAATTATTAGGGTAATAATGATAATAATTACCAGAATATATTAATCATGACAATAATGCGATAAAAGTGAGAATAAAGCGGAATTGGATAACATTTGTGATTATAATATTATTACTATTATAATTATTATTTCAAATATTAGTATTATATCATATTATATTATTTATTTATTTATTATTATTATTAGTTATTATTATTATTATTATTCTTATTATTTATTATTCATTATTATCATTATTATTAGTATTACTGTTAATTATTAGTATGATGCCGTCAAAAAATATAATATAAACTGTAATAATAACAATAATAATGAGTAATAAGATAATAAAATAATATACTGAATCGTTATAAGATTGTTATTATATTATTATTGTTATGATTATCATTTATCATTTCTTTTTACTGGAGTATAATGAAAAATAATATTATAACAGTAATAATTACAGTTAATAAACGATGTTAATAAAATAAGATAGAACTAATATTATAAAAACGTTATGATTGTTCTTATTATTGTATACTATCAATATTGTAGTTGTTAGTAGTATTAGTGTAAAACTATTATTATAACGCATATAATTGCAATAATAATGATAATAATTGGCAATAATGATGATAATAATTGCAATAATGATGATACTGAATGAGGATAATGACGATAATGATGGATGATAAACGATAATAATGATGATAATCATGATAATCATGATGATAATAACAGGAATGTGTCCATATATAATCAACAAAGGTTGAAAGAAAAAAATAATCCCAAAAGTCTGAAAAAACCGGCAAAAATTAGCGAAATATAGCCTTTTGAGAGATACTCCAAAAATTGACGTTTTTCCATCATTGATGATTTGGCAATTATTAGGGTACATAATGATAATAATTACCAGAATTATTAATATGACAATATGATGATAAAAGTGAGAATAAGCGAATTTGATAACAATTGATGATTATTAACTATTATACATTATCATTATATTATCAAATTATTATTATTATCATTATTATTATTATTAGTATTATTATATTATATTATATTATTATATTTTATTATTATTATTGAATGATTATTATCAATATATTATTATTACTTTACTTATTAGTATTATTGCCAAAAAAATATTATAACTTTAATAATAACAATAATAATGATAATAAGTATAATAAGAATAATACTAAAAATAGTTTATAATATTGTTATTATTATTATTATGTTATATTATCCTAGCATCGTTTTAATGCGTAGTATAATTGCAAAAATAAATTATTACAACAGTAATAAATTACAGAATAACGAATGTTAATTAATATAAGATATAGATAATTATATTAAAAAAGTATATTTTTTTTAAAAGTTTTCCCAAATCCTTTTTTTTTTTTCATTTTTTTTTTTACTGGGAAAAAAAAAAAGAAAAAAAAAAAAAAAAAAAAAAAAAAAAAAAAAAAAAAAAAAAAAAAAAAAAAAAAAAAAAAAAAAAAAAAAAAAAAAAAAAAAAAAAAAAAAAAAAAAAAAAAAAAAAAAAAAAAAAAAAAAAAAAAAAAAAAAAAAAAAAAAAAAAAAAAAAAAAAAAAAAAAAAAAAAAAAAAAAAAAAAAAAAAAAAAAATTTTTTTTTTTTTTTTTTTTTTTTTTTTTTTTTTTTTTTTTTTTTTTTTTTTTTTTTTTTTTTTTTTTTTTTTTTTTTTTTTTTTTTTTTTTTTTTTTTTTTTTTTTTTTTTTTTTTTTTTTTTTTTTTTTTTTTTTTTTTTTTTTTTTTTTTTTTTTTTTTTTTTAAAAAATTTTATTTTATAAATTTTAAAAATTTTTTAATTTTTTAAAATTTAAAAATTTTTTAAATTAAAATAAAAAATTTTTAAAATATAAATAATTTTAAAAATTTTATAAAAAAATTAAAAGTTTTAATTTTTTATTTTATTTTTTTGTTAAATTTTTTTAAAATTTTTTTTTAAAAATAAAAAAAATAAATTAAAAAAAAAAAAAAATTTTTAATATTCCAAAAAAATTTTTTTTTTTAAATTTTTTTATATTTAATATAAATTATTACAAATTTTAATTAAAAAGGGAAAAATAAAAATTTTTAAAAAATTTAAAAAAAATTTAAAAAAAAAAAAAAAAAAAAAAAAATTTAAATATTTTTTGGATATATAAAAAATATTTTTTCCATTATTATTTTTCAAAAAAAAAAATAATTAAGAATTTTTTTAAAAAAATTTATAAAAAAGGGGAAATTTAAAAATTGGAAACTTTGTTGAAAAATTTTTTTAAATTTTAATTTTTTAAAATTTTTAAAAATTTAATTTTTTATTTAAAATTTTTTTATTATTTATTTTTATTTATATAATTAATTATATTATTTTTTTATTTTATTTTATAAAATTTTCCCCAATTTAAAAAATTGAAAAAAAATTTTTTTAAAGTAAAAAAAAAAAATAAAAAAAATTTAAAAAAAATACAAAATTTTTTTTTATTTTTTTATTTTTTTTTAAATTTTATTTTTTTTATATATTTAAAATTTTTAAATTAAAATTATTCTAATAAAAAATTAAAAAAAAATTTTTAATAATTGAATAATAATAATATGAAAAAAATAGATAAAATAAAAACGTAAAAATTTTGGTAAAATGATAATTTTGTATAAAAAAAATTTTTGGGGTATATTTTTAAAAAAAAAAAAAAAAAACCCCAAAAAACCGGAAAACGGGAAATAATTTAAGTTAAAAAACTTTTTTATTAATTTGGTTTTGGGGGAATTATTGGGAAAAGGAAAATTAAAATTCAAAATTAAAATAATGAAAAATGGAATAAAGGGAATTTTGGAAATTTGGATAAAATTTTTTTTTAATTTAAATTATATATAAATTATTTTTTTTTTATTTAATAATTTTTTTAAAAATTAAATTTTTTATTTTTTTAAAATAAAATATTTTTTTTAAAAAAAATTAAATTTCCTTTTAATATTATCCAAAAAAAATTTTAATTTAATTTAATAAGTAAAAGTAAATAAAAAATATAATTTTTAAATATTTTTAATTAAAGTTTTTATACATTTTTTTTTATTTTAATTAAAAAAATATTTTAAAATAATCATAAAAATTTAATTAAAAAAAAAAAATATTATTAAAATTATTATTTTTATTATTTTATAAAATTTATTTATTTTTATAGTATATTGAAAAAAATATTTAACTGAATAACAAAAAAAATTAAATTATAATATATACTTTTTAAAAATTAAATTTTTTTTAAATAAAAAATTGTATAAAATAATATATTTATTAAAATTTTAAAAAAAAATTTTTCAAAAAAGGTAAAAAAAATAATAAAAAATAAAAAACCCGGAAAATTGGAAAATTATTTTGGGTTTCCCCAAAATGAGGTTTTTCCATTAAAAATTTTGGCAATTTTTGGGGTAATAATGATAAAATTCCAAATTTAAAAAAAATGATAAAATGAGAAAAAAAGGAAGGGTTTAAAATTTATATTTAAAAATTTTTAAAAAATTTTTTTTAAAAAAAAAAATTATTTTTAAAAAAAAAAATTTTTTTTTTAAATTATATTTTTTTTATTTATTTTATTTTTTAGGGATAAATTGAAAAAAAAAAATAAAAAAAAGAAAATAAAAATTTTAAAATTTTAAATTTTTTTTAAAATTTTTTGGAATAAAATTTTTTTAAAATAAAAAAATTTAAAAAAAAATTTTTTAAAAATTTTTTTAAAAATAAAAAAATTTAAAAAAAATTTTTAAAACCCCCCCAAAAAAAAGGAAAAAAAAAAAATTTTGAAATAATTAAAAAAAAAAATTTTTTTAAATAAAATTAAAAATGATAATTAAAATATTAATATGAAATAAGATAAAAATAAAAAGGAATTTGAAAAAATTTTTTTAAAAAAAAAAAAAAAAAAAAACCCAAAAAAAAACCAAAAAAAGCGAAAAACCGAATTAAAAAAATTTTTTTATTCAGGTTTTTTCATTATTGGGGGAATAAGAAATAATTAAAATTTTATAAAATCCCAATAAGATAAAAAATGAGAAAAAATTTGGAAAAACTTTTTAAAATTTAATTATTATATTTTTTAAATTTTTTTAATATTTTTTTTATTATTTATTATTTTTTATTATTATATTTTTTATTATTTTATTATTATTTTTATTATTTTTTTTATTTTTAAAATTTTTTTATATTTTTAAATTTTTTTATGAAAAAAAATAAAAGAAATAAAAAAAAATAAAATAATTTAATAAAAAAATATAAGTTTTTTTTTATTTTTTTTTTTTTGTTTTTTTTTAAAATTTTTTTTAAAAGGTATAATTCAAAAATAAATTTAAAAAAAATTTCAAATAAATTTAAATTAAAAAGGAAAAAAAATAATATTATAAAAATATATTTTTTATTTTTTATAATTAAATTTATTTAAAAAAAATTTTTTTAAAAAAATTTTATAACTGCAATAATTAAATTATAATAATTTTTTTAAAAAAAAATTTTTTTTAAAATAAGATAAGAAAAAAAAATGATAAAAAAAAATTATAAAAAAAGGAATTGTGATAAAAACAAAGTGAAAAAAAATAAAAAAGGGTAAAAAAAAAACCCCCCAAAATTGGAAATATCCCTTTTTTCCCCAAAAAGGTTTTTTTTTTTGATATTTTTTTGGGGGTAAAAAAAATTAAAAGAATTATAAATGAAATAAGGAATAAAAAAGAAAAAATTTATAAATTTAATTTTTATAATATTATTTTTTAATTTTTATTATTTTTTTTAAATTTTATTTTTATTATTTTAATTATTTTTTTATTATTATTTTTATTTTTTAATTTTTTAGAAATAACAAAAATAATTTTAAAAAAATAATAATAAAAAAAATTAAAAAATTTAATATAAAAAATTTATTTAAATTTTGTTTTTATTATTTTTTTTATATATTTTTATTTTTTTTTAAAAATAAAATTTTAAAATTTTAAAAAAGAATAATAATAATAATTGAAAAAAATAAAAAAAATAAATAAAGTAATATGAAAAAGGTTTTAAAAATAAAAAAAAAATTTAAAACAAAAAAAATCAAAAAAAAAATAAAAATTTTTTAAAAAAATTGGGAAAATTTTTAAATTAAAAAATATTTTTTTTGGATTTTGGAAATTTAAAGGGGTAAAAAATAAAAAAATTTTTTTAATAAAATTTTTTAAAATAAAAATTTATTAATAAAAAAAAAAAAAAAAATAAAAAAAAAAAAAAATTTTTAGAATTCCAAAAATTTTTTCCCGTATTTTAAAATTTTGGGGGAAATAATATAATAAAAAAATTCTAAAAAATTTGAAATATATAAAAAAAGTAAAAAAACTTTTTTTTAAAATTTTATAAAAAATTTAAAAATTTTATTTTTTATTATAAGATTTTAAATTAATTAATTTTATTTATTTAAAAATTTTATTATTTTATTTTTTTTTTTATTAAAATTTTATTTTTATATTATATTTACTTATATTTATATTTTAATTTATTATATATAAAAAAAATTAAAATAAAAAAAACAATAAAATGATAAAAAATTAAAAATAATATAATCGAAATTTTTTTTTTTAAATTTTTTTAAATTTTTAATTTTTTTTTCTATAAAATTTAAAAAATAAAAAACAAAAAAGGGAAAACGGAAATTAAAAAAAAAATTTAAAAAAATTTTTTTTTTAAAATTTTTTTTTTTGGGGTTTTAAAAATTATTTTTTTATAACAAAAAAAAAATTAAAATTGTTTTTTTTAAAAAAAAATTTTATTTTTTTTAAAAAAATTTTTTATATATAATTTAAAAATAAAAAAAAAAATTTTTCAAAAAAAAATTTTTAAAAAAAAAAAAAAAAAAAAAAAAAATTTTTAAAAGTAAAAAAATTTTTTAAAAAAAATTTTTTTTTTTGAAAAAAAAACCTTTTTTTTTTTTAAAAAAAATTTTTTTAAAAAAGAAATTTTTGCGTTTAATATTTAAAAAAAAAAAAAAAAAAAAATAAAAAAGGAAAATTAAAAAAATTATTTAAGGTTATAAAAGGGGTTTTTTCTTTTCTTTGTTTTGAATTTTGGGTAAAATAAAAAATTTTTACCAAATTCTTTAAAAAAAAATTAATATGATAAAAAAAAAAAATTTTTGGTAAAAATTTTTTTAATTTATTAAACCCCCCTTTTTTATTTTTAAATTTAAATAATTTTATTATTAATTTTTTTTTTTTTTTAAAAGAAATTTTATAAAAAAAAAAAATTTTAATTTTTTAATTTTTTTTAAAATTTTTTTAATTATTGTATTTTAAAAAATTTTATTAAATGTAATAAAAAATTATAATAGAAATAATAATAAATAAAAAATTTTTAATTATTTTTTATATTATTTTTATCATTTTTTAATATATAATTAAAAAAATTATTATAAAAAATAATTAAAAAAAAAAAAGATTTATTTTTTTTTTAAAAAAAAAATAATTTTAAAAATTTTTATTTTTTTTATTTTATTAATATTATTTTTTTATTAGTTTATTGAAAAAAATATATTAAACTAAAAATTTAAAATAATGTTAAAATTAAAAAAATTTGTATAATTTAATAATATTTTGGGGAAAATATATATATAATTAAAAAATTAAAAATAAATAAAAGAATAATACGGGAATTCCATTTAAAAAAAATGAAAAAAAAAATAAAACGAAAAAGAAAAATTACAAATATTTTTTAAGTTTTTAAAAAACTTTTTCCAAATTTTAATTTTTGGGAAATTGGGTTAATTAAATAATTCCAAATTTTTTAAATGAAAAATGATAAAAAGTGAGAATAAACGAAGGATAACATTTATGTTTTAAAAAATTTACATATTAAAAAAATTAAATTTTTATCAAAAAAAATAATTTTTAAATTTTTTAAATTTTATTAATTTTTTTTTATTTTTTATTTTATTTTTAAATTTATTTTTTTTTTTTATTAAAATTTTAAAAATAATTTTATAAATTAATAATTAAGAAAAAATTTTAATTAAAATAATGAAAAAAAATTATTATAAAAACTTTTATTTTTTTTTTTTTTAAATCTTATTTATTTTTATTATTATTTGTAAAATATATTTATAAAAAAATTAAAATAATTGAAAAAATAATAATATATAATAATTAAAATAGATTATAATAATGAAAAATAAAATAAAAAAGTAAAATTTGAAAAAAAAATTGTAAAAAAAAATTGGTATAATAATAAAAAATAAAAAAAATTTCCCAAATCAAAAAAGGCAAAATTCTAGGAAATTTTTGAGAAACTAAAATGATTTTTTTTTAAAATTATTTTTGGATAAGAATAATAAAAAATTCCAATTTAAAATGAAAAATTTTAAAAAGTGAAAAAAACGGGGAAAAAATTAAAAAAAAATTTTAATTAAAAAATATTTTTTAATTAAATTTTTTTTTTAATTTTATATTATTATTAATTTTTTTTTTTAATTTATATAAAAATAAAAAATTTTAATATTTTTAATTTTTTTATTGTTTTTATTTTATTTATTTTTTTAAATTAAAAAATTTTTTAATTTTTTTATTTTTTTTTTTTTTTAAAAATTTTTATTTTTTTAAAATTATTAATTAAAAAAAAATTTAAAAAGTAAAAAAAATAATAAAAAAATAAAATTAAAAAAATTTAAAAATTAAATTTTTTTTTTTATTTCTTAAATTTTTTTTTTAGATATTGAAAAATAATTTTTAAAATAATTTAAAAGATTTTAATTAAAAAAAAAAAATTTATATAAAATTTTTTGGGAAAAAATTAAATTTTTAAAATTTTGGGAAAAAATTTAATTTATTATTTAAAATAAAAAATTTTTAAAAAAAAAAGAAAAAAAAAATTAAAAAAAATTTGGTAAAATTAATATAACCAAAATGGTTTTAATTTAATTTAATAAAAAGGGTAAAAAAAAAAAAAAAAAAAATTTAAAAAAAAGTTTAAGGGAATTTTAATTTTTTTCAAAAAAAAAAAAAAAAAAAAAAAACCCAAAATAGGAAAATTTTTAAGTAATAAAAGATTTTTTCTTTTGATGATTTAAAATTTTTTAAATAAAATAATAATTCCAAAATTTTACATAATAATATATAAAATAAATAAAATTTAATTTTTTTTTTAATTTATTATTATTTATTTTTATTTTTTAAATTAATTTTTTATTATATTTTTAATATATTTAAAATTTTATAATATATTTTTATATTTTATTATATAAAATTTTTTTTATTATTATTTTTAAATTTATTATATTATACAAATTTAGTTTTATTGAAAAAAAAAATTTTAAAATTTAAAAAATAACTTTAATAAAATAATAATTTTAAAAAATAAACGTTAAAAATTTTTTTATTTTATTATTTTTTTTTTTTTTTTTTTGGGATATAATTAAAAAAAAAAAAAAAAAAAATTGAAAAGATTTAATTAAAAAATAATATAAAATTATTTTTTAAAAAAGTTTTATTTTTTTTTTATTATTATTTTAGGTTTTTAGTTATTGAAAAAATTAATATTTAACAAATTCAAAAAATTTAAAAAAGGGGAAAAATTTTAAAAGAAAAAAAGGAAATAAGGAAAATTGAATTTTAAAACGTTTTTAAAGTTTAAAATTTTAAAATTTAAAAAAAAAATTAAAATTTTTTTAAAAAAAAAAAAAAAAAAAAAAAATAAAAAAAAAAAAAAAATTTTTAAGTATAAAATAGTTTTTTCCATTTTTATATTTTGGAATTTTAAAGGGTTTTTTTTTTTTAAATTTATTAAAACAAAAATATTAAAATAAAAAAAAAAGTTTTTTAAAAATTTATAATTAAAATTTTAAATTATATTAAAAATTATTATTAAATTTATTTTTATTTTTATTATTATTTTTTTAAATTTTTATTTTTTTTAATTTTTAAAATTTAATTATTTTTTAAAATTTATAAAAATTTACAAATTTTTTTTTAAACTTTTATTTTATAATTAAAAAAAATTTAAATGTAATTTAAAATAAAAAAATATTAATTTTTTAAAATTAAATCTTAAAAAATTTTTAAATTTTATTTTAAATTGAATTTTTTTAAAAAATTTTTTATGGGGAATTGCAAAAAATTTTAACAAAAAAATTAAAAATAAAATAATAAAAAAAATTTTTTTAAAAAAAATTTTTTTTTTTAAAAAAAATTTTAAAAAAAAAAAATTAAAAATTTTTCAAAAAATTTTTTTAAATGAGATTTGTTAGGGGGTTTTTTAAAAAATTTTTAAATTTTTTTTAAAAAATGAAAAAATTTAGAAATTTTAAAAATTTTTAAAATAAAATAAAAAATTTTTAAAAAAAAAAATTTTTTTTTTTTTTTTTTTTTTAAAAATAGTTTTTTTTTTTTTTTTATTTTTATATATTTTAAAAAATTTATAATTTAAAAAAAAAAAGGAAAAGTTTTTATAATCAAAAAAAAAAAAAAAAAATAAAAAGGAAAATTAAAAAAAATTTCTTTTGGAGTATATAAAAATTTTTCCATTTTTTATAGAATTATTAATAATGAAAATAAAAAAAAATTTATTTAGAAAAAATGATAAAAAATGAGTTTTGGGTTTTTGGAAACTTTAATTTTTAAATTAATTTTTATAATTTTTTTAAAATATATTTTAAAATTTTATTATATTTTTAATATTATTTTATTTTTTAATAATTATATTTTATTTTTATTTTTATATTTTTTTTAAATTTTTTTATATTTTTAAAAATTTAAAAATTTACCAAAAAAAAAAAAACGAATAAAAAACTAATAAAAATAAGTTTTAAAAATTTTGAATTTTTTATTTTATTTTTTTTAATTTTTTATATTTTTTAGGGTAAAATTTTGAAAAATTTTAAATTTTTAAATAATAATTAAAAAATAAAAACATAATTAAAAATAATAAAATAATTATTATAAAAAATTATTATTTTAATTTTTTATATCTTATTTATTTTATTTATTTTAAAAATATTATAATTTAAAAATTCAAAATAATGTAATAATTCAATAATTAATAATTTTAATTATGTATATAAAAAATATATAATATAATTTAACTAATAATGAATAATTATAAAAAAAAATAAAAAAATGTGATTAAATAAAACATGAAAAAAAATAATAAAAGTAAAAGGAAAATTGGAAATATATTTTTTAGGTTTTAAAAAATATTTTTTATTATTTATATTTTGCAATTTGGGAAAAATGATAATAATTAAGATTTTTTAATTTGAAAAGATGATAAAAGGGAAAAAAAATTGAAACTTTTATGTTTAAAAAATTTTTAAAATTTTTTTTTATAAAAATTTTATAATCAAAATTTTAAAAAATTTTTAAATTTTTAAAATTTTTAAATTAAATTTTTTTTTTTAAAATTTTTATTTTTTTTTTTTTTTATTTTTAATTATTAAAATTAAAAAAAAAACTTTAAATCAATAATAATGATAAAAGTAAAAAAAATAATACTTGTTATAAATATTTTATATTATTTTTTTTAAATTATTATATTTTTTTTTTTGGGTATATTTTTAAAATAATTTTAATAAAATAATTTTTTAAATATAAATTTAAAAAAAAATTTAATATTAAAAAAAAAAATTTTTTAAAAAAAATTATTTTTTTATTATTTTTATATATTTTAAATTTTATTTTAAAAATTTTTTAAATTATTTTAAAATAAATAATTTTTAAAATAAAAATTTTAAAAATAAAATTTTTCATAATATAAAATATAGGAATAATAAGAATAAAATTTAAAAGAAAAATTTATATTTTTAAATATTAAAAAAAATTGTTTATATATTTAAAAAAATAAAAAAATAACCAAAATCAAAAAGGAAAATTTGCAAATTTATTTTTAAATTAATAAAATGGGTTTTTTTATTGATTTTTGGAATAGGGATAATATATAAAAAACCGGGAATTCATTAAATAAAAAAAAAAAATAAAAAAGCGAAGGAAAATTTAGAAAAATATTACTTTAAATTTAAAAATTTTTTTTATTT
>NW_023656736.1:0-3175 GCF_015228065.2 Penaeus monodon | reverse complement strand
AAACTTTTGTTAAAAAACCCTTTTAAAAAATTTAATTTGGGGTTTTTAAAAAAACCCAATTTAACCAAAAAAAATTCCCCAAAAAAGGGAAACCCAAAAAAAAAAAGGGGAAAGAAAAAGGAAAAAAAAACCGGGAAAAAAAAATAAAAAAAAAAGAAAAAAAAAAAAAAAAAAAAAAAAAAAAAAAAAAAAAAAAATAAAAAAAAAAAAAAAAAGAAATAAAAATTTAAAAAAAAAAAAAAAAAAAAAAAAAAATTTTTTAAAAAAAAAAAAAAAAAAGAAAAAAAAAAAAAAAAAAAATTTTTTTTTTTAAATTTTAAAAAAAATTTAAAAAAAAAGAAAAAATAAAAAAAAAATAAAAAAAAAAAAAAAAAAAAAAAAAAAATTTTAAAGAAAAAAAGAAATAAAAAAAAAAAAATTTTAATATAAAAAAAATAAAAAAAAAAAATTTTTTAAGAAAAAAAAAAGTAAGAAAAAAAATTTAAAAAAAAAAATAAAAAAAATATAAAAAAGGAAAAAAGGGGGTTTTAGAATAGTTAAAATTAAAAAATATATATAAAAAAATAAAAAAAATATATATAATATAAATTATAAAAAAAATAAAAAAAATAAAATAATAATTTTAATAAAATTAATAATAAAAAAATTTTAAAATAAGATAAATATAAATATATAATAATATAATAATTTTAAAAAAAAATAATAAAAAATTAAAAAAAATTTTTTAAAATTTTTTAAAATAAAATGAATAATATATTGATATATTTTAATTTATAATAAAAAAATTTTTTAATAATATAAAAAAAAAATTTTTAAAATTTATTTAATTTTATAATAAAATAAAATATATAAAAAATTTAAAAATATTATTTTTAAAAATAATATTTTTTATTTATTTATTAAAAATTTAAAATAATTAAAAAATTTAAATTATATATAATATTTTTTATATATATTATATTTAATATAAATTATATATATTAAAATTTTAATTTTTTATTATTTTTTATAATTAAAAATAAAATATTTTTAAAAAATAAATATAAAATTTATAAAATTTTTTTAAAATTTATATTTTTTTTTTAAATTTATAAATTTATAATATATATATAAAAAAATAATAATAAAAAATTTTAAAATATAAAAAATATAAAATTTTTTAATATTTAAAATATAAGAATATATTAATAATAAATATTTTTTTTATATATTAAATTTTAAAAATTTAAAAAAATTTTTAAATATATAAAAAATTTAAAAAAAAAATTTTAAAGGGTATAATTTTTTTTTAAAAAAAATAAGAATTTTAAAAATAAAAAAAAAAAGGGAAAAATAAATAATAAAAAAAAAAATAAAATATAAATATATGAAAAAAAGATTTAAAAAGTTAAATTTAAATATAAAATAAATATATTAATATAATATTATAAATAAAATATATATATTTTAAAAAAATTTTAAAAATAATAAAATAATAATAATAATAAATAAAAAAATATATTTATTAAAATTTTATAATATAATAAATAATAAAAATAAAAAAAAAAAAAAATTTTTTTTTTAAAAAAAATTTTTTTGAAAAAAAAATTTTTTAAAATTTAATAAATAAAAAATAAAAAATAAATTTAAAAATAAATTTATTAATAAGAATTTAAATATATGAAATTTAATAAATATATAAATTTAAGATAAAATGAATAAATTAGTTATTTTTTTAAAAAAAAAATAAAAATTTAATAAAAAAATTATAAATAAATTTATTAATAAGATTTTATAATAATATAATTATATATATATATTTTTATTAATATAATATAATATATAATATAAATATTAATATATATATTTAATATTTAAATAAAATATTAAAATATATTATATATATATAAAATATTAATTTATATTTTTATATATATATTATTATATATAATTTTAATATATATATAATAATAATTTAAAAATATATATAAAAAAAAAAAAAATTTTTTAATTTAAAAATTATATAAAAAAATTTTTAAAATAAAAATAATAAATTAATTATAATTTAATTTTTAATAAAATATTTTTATTTTATAATTATAAAATTTTAAAAAAAATTTAAATTTTTTTTAAATATAAAATTATATAAATATAAAATTTATATAAATAATTTAATTATATTATTAAAATATATATATATAAATTTTATAATATAATATATAATAATAATTAAAAATTTATAAAAATTATAAAATTTTATAAAAAAAAAAATTTTTTTTTTTTTAATATAAAATAAAAAAAATTTTTTTAAAAAATTTAAAAAAAATTTTAATTATAATATATATATATATAAATATATTTTATTATAAAATATAAATATATAATATATATAATTTATATAAAATTTTTAATATATAATATTAATATAATATTAATATATATATAAATATATATATATATAAATAATATATATATATTATTACAATATATATATAATAAAAATATAAAAATATTTAATTAAAATTATTTTATATATAATATATATATTAAAAAATTAATATTTTTAAAAAAAAATTATTAAATTATTTTATTTATTTATATAATTTTTTATAATATATTATTTTTTTATTTTTATTTTTTTATTATTTAATTTATATAAAAATTATATATATTTTAATATATATAAAATATATATATATATAATATATATATATAAAAATATATAAAATTATTAAATATATATAAATATATATATTATATTATATATATTATTATAATATATATATATATATAAATATAATAATATATAAAAATATAATAATTATAATATATATAAAATAATATTTTTAATATAACTATATATTTATTTATTTATTTATTTATTTATTTATTTATTTATTTTTTATTTATTTATATAATATTATATTATATATATTAATATATTTTTATGATATATGTATTTTGATTATGTTATATATTATATATTATATATAAAAATATATATTATTTATTAAATATTATATAATATATATATATAATGTATATATATATTATACATATATAATATATATTATATATATATTATATATTATATAAATAAATATATTAAAATATATATATATATTTATAAATAATATTATAAAAAATATATATACAAAAAATATATTACATATATATAAAAAATTTATTTTTAAAA
>NW_023656735.1:0-3177 GCF_015228065.2 Penaeus monodon | reverse complement strand
CCCGCGGCACTTAAAAACAGCAACCCCCGTTTTAATAAAAAGGTTCAGTGTCTTTTTGCTGCGGTATGAGTGGGGTGAAGGTGTGGGATGCGGTGTGAGTGACAGCTAACGTGAATGAGGGGGAAAGGGCAGAGTGCCTCACACAGAGAATGAATCACAAACACAATGTCGGTGAATAAAATGGTGAATAAAAAATTTTTGGTAAAATTTTTACAAATATAACCCCGAGGTAAAAGCTAGTTGGTGTCAGACCCCAATAAAACATATTAACGGGGGGGATCCTATACCCAAAGCCGATATGACTGAAGCGATGAGCAGGAAATAAAAAAACCTGCTCTTTTCCAATCTGTGAGGGGTTCCCAATTCCCTAAGGAAATAAATTTCACAATCACAAAAACGTTTGGGGTGTACCCAAGCATCAAGTGACTTGAGGAGGTGAGAAAGGTGTGTTTAAATAACGAATAATGATTTTAGTTTAACCCTAGTCCTACATAATTAACACGAAAACCGGGGTCCACCCCCTCAAAAGGTGCCGAACGATTAACTTCGGTTTATTGAACCTATTTTTCGAACGACGGAGCACAGATCTTTTGGGGGTTTACGAAACCCCCGGGGCAATATCAGGAAATCCTAGCACATGATTGGGGAAGACCCTACGCATATTCAAAGTACAATTTAATGAAATTGCGTTACCGCTTTCGTTTAGCCCCGATAGAACTGCCCCAAAAAACAAGTAGCAATGCTATGGAAATTTCCCAAGGCGTAAAAAAAAATAAAAACCAAAATAAGGGAAAACCACGTGGTATCAGACCCCTTCCCCCGTCGCCACCGACCGGGAAAAAAGAAAGTGAGGCAGGTCAGAAGGGGGAAAAAAACCTTTTTTAATCCAAAGTGACCGCAAACGAAAAAAAAGTACGGTCAGGGGGCGGGGCGAGGGGGAGGCAAAAAAGAAATGATATTGGATAAGATAAAATCACAACGCATAAATTTTTGCAGAGAAACAAATAAATTTTCTAAAAAAGAGAGAAAAAAAATTTAAATTTCTTAACTACAAACGTATTCATGTTTATTGGTCACATCTCGACGCACGGAAAAGCATTTAGGTGAAGGGATAGTGTAAGAACGGCCATTTGTGTCATTACCCTTTAAACCTAACAAAAAAAAAAAGCGACTTAACACATGATGGGACAAGAAGGGAAAAGAAATAAGAAAAAAGGGGGCCCCAAAGGTACTTACGTGTTTTTTTTTTTCTTAGCTTGTTTGAAAGCGGCGAGCGGATTTTTTTTGACGGTTTTTTTTCATGTCGAGCCGGAAGGACGCAGCGCCCCTGCCACCAGTTGTAAAAGGCTGTCCTAAAATTGGTTTTTTTTTAGCAAAAATAAATAAAAGGAGGCAACTCCTTAACAGGGAATCTTTTTATATCGGTATTGAATTTCATTATACACACAACACATCAAAAACACACACCAAAAAACACACACACACACAAAACACCCACACACAAACACACCACACACAACACAACCACACACACCCCCCCCCCCAAAACACAATCTATGTGATTTTTGGTGGTGGAATTGAATGATTTTTTTGGTGGATGCCTTTAGAAAGTCCAGTACGGCTAGAACTTGAAAAGTGGGGAAAAATTGTCACTTCCCCTTCCGGGTTTTCTGGGGAAACCTCCCTGGAAAGAAAATTTTTTAACCGTGACACTCATCTCCCTCATACTCCTTCTTTCCCATTCTTTCATCAGCCATCGAGGGTCCGTTTTTGGGAGGGAAAGGCCTTTCCCCAATTGTTTTGGGTTTTTTCATTTTTGGGGGGTTTGGGCCCCACCCCACCGGCGGTTTCGTGCGATTTGGCGGGGTTTCGATGGGTTCGTCTGGACCCTCAGTTGTTACCCCCCCCGACATCTTTTGAACGTATCGTTTTCAACAACAGCCGGCCTTGGCGCCCTGGGCACCACGCCCCGGGCGCAAACAGTTACGCCAAAAAATTTTATCCACAACCCAAATTGCCGTGACTGGGCGGTGCCCTTTGGGCACTGCCAAGGGGGGGTTGGGGGGGGTCCCCCCCCCAACACCCCCCCGGCAAACTTTCCCTTTCACCCGATATGACGGAAAAGATGGGCTTAAAAAAGGTTCTTTTTTTTTTTTATTGTTTTAAGTATATTTATTTACTTAGCCAAGGCCCCCCCTCTTTATCTCTCTGCACGTAAACAAAAAAAAACAAAAAACGAATTGATATGACAAAAAGTACCTTACTGCGGAGGGTTTAAAATTAGAAACGGGAAGGAGGGGGCGATGCAGCTTTGATGGAACCGGGTGTTCTTTAAATCTAGTCTACAAATCGCCTTTTCACTTTTCCACTTTTTCATTAATAAAAAATCCCTGTTCTGTAAAAACATGAAAACTTTTTTTGTTTTCCTTGAAAATTTTTGAGTGGAAGTTAATATACCACCCAAACCACATATACACAGATCGGTCATTTTCACTGAGAAAAGAGGGGGTCACCGATGATTCCAGAAATTTGGGAAGTGTTAACTGTATACTCGAATAGTTTTTGATTGACTGCGTGGGTTTGAGTGTTAAGCAATCGAAAAACTTGTTAAAGTCTGAGAAAAATAAACAGGAAAAAAATTTTAATGTAAAAAAAGGCAAAAAACGAAAACATAAACAGTAAATAGATGGCCGTGTATATTTTTTCATATTTGGAAAATCATACTAAAACTTTAATGAGCAAATTAAAAAACTCTGATAAATGCCGCCACCCGATTTGGGCGTGACCTGTGTGACGTAGGTGCGCAGAGACAGAAGACTTATTCTTTCGCACGACGAGTGGACTTTGGCTGTGAGCAGCGCTGCCGGGCCTTTTTTCCTTAATTTGTGGCGTTACCGTTTTGTCCAAAAAGTTCCGTACCCACGACGTAACTTTTGGGTTCTTACAAAAATACCCCCCCCAATCCCTTGCCCTTGTTGTCGTGGGGGGTTAGGGGGCGGAGACTGAGACCCCAAGATGGGGAACTCCCCCAAATTGGGGGTCAGCCCTGACCCAAATAATTTTTCATGGCTTTTTTTAATTTTTTTTTCCCCCTTTTCCCACTTTTCCCCTTTCTTTTGGTTCCCTTCCACCCCAAATCCCTTTTTTCCCCTCCCAAAAGGGGGGTGGACCGTTTGT
>NW_023656734.1:0-3178 GCF_015228065.2 Penaeus monodon | reverse complement strand
TAATAACTCCAATAATTGAATATAATGAAATGCAATAATGATGATAATGCATAATGATGATAATGATTGATATGATGATAATGAATAATATGATAAAATCAATATGAATGATGATGATAATAACAGGAATTGTCCATATGTAATATAAAAAAGGTTAAAAAAATCATAAAAGGAAAAAGCTAAAGAGCTAAAAAACTTTTCATTATAAAAGAGTTATTTAGATATAATTGGATGGAAATTAGCGAATTAAATAATTACAGATTTATAAAATAAAGGAATTTTATTTTTTAGGATATTGGAATTTATAAAATTGATATATTAATTATTATTATTATTATATTATATTATTATATATATATTATTTTATAATTTATATTATTAAATTATTATTTATTATTATAATCTTATTATTATTATTCATAAAATTTATATGTATAATATAATAATAATAATATTAAGTTATAATATTCATAGTTATATATTTTAGTATATAGCATTATTATTTTATTTATATATATAATAATAATGTATATAATTAAAAATTATAGTATAACATATAATACAGTAATGATATATTAATTGATATAATTATATATTATTATATAATCGTTATTATTATTATTATTGTATTAATATTATTGAAAATATAGTATATATTAAAAATATTATATACATATTGCAAATAATGATATACTATTGAATAATGATGATAATATTGAATAATATGATAATATGATAATAATGATAATGATATAATGATGATAAATGATAATAATGATGATAATATGAAATGATGATAATATAAAGAGTATGATATAATATAAAAGGTATAAAAGAAAATCAAGGAAAACTTTGAAAGAATTAGCAAATAAAGCTTTAAGTTTACAAAAAATGGATTTTTTCAATTTTTGGTAATTTGGCAATTATTAGGTAAATGTAATAATTACAAAATTATTAATATACATAATGATTAAAATGTGATAAGAATTTGAAAATTAAATTATTAATATATATAATTTTATATATTAATTATTATTATTATTATTAATTTATTATTATTTTATAATTATTATTATTATTAATATTATACTATAATTTATTAGATCATTGCCCAAATTATTATATGGTAATAATAACAATAATAATATAAGTATAGTATAATAATAATAATGCTAGGGTTATAATATTGTATTAGTATTATTATGTATTATTATCATTTTATTATTTGTACTGGTAGTATAAGCAAAAATATTATTACTAAAGTAATAATTACAGTAATAAGATACTATGTAAGATGAATGATATAAATTATTATTATAAATTCGTTATTATTGTTATTATTATTGTATTACTATTATTATTGTGTGAGTTATTAGTATTATTGCAAAATATTACTATAACAATAATTGCAATAAATATTGATAATAATTGCAATAATGATATCTAATATATTGCAATAATATGATAATGATGATGATAATGATGATAATGATGATAATTATGATGATACGATAATAATGATGATAATCATGATAATGATGATGAATATAACAGAATTTGTCCATATATAATATAAAAAAGGTATAAGAAAAACATTCAAAAGTCGAAAAAGCGGCAAAATCAGCGAAATATAGCTTTTGAGAGTGTACTAAAAAAGGACTTTTTCGATTTCTTGTGATTTCGGCAATATTAGGGTAATAATGATAATAATTACCAGAATGTATAATATAACAATAATGATGATAAAAGTGAGAATAAAGAGAATTTGATAACTTTTGAATATATTAAAATATAAAATAAATTCAAATAAATTATAAAATTATCATTATATATTTTGAGTTATTATTAACTTTTTATCTTAATTATTGTCATTGCCCAAAATCTATTAATCGAATATAAAATAATAATAATAAGTTAATATAATAATAATAATGCTAGTGAGTATAAATTGTTATAAATTAATTGTTTTATTATCATTATTTATTTGTACTGGTAGTATAATTGAAAATAATTATTATAAATAATAATTACAGTATAACATTACTAATTAAGATATGTTTAAAAATTATTATAAAATCGTTATATTGTATATTATTGTTATTATCTATATATTGTTGTGGTTATAGTATTATTGCAAAAATATACTATATACTCCAATAATTGCATATAATGTACTGATAAGCAATAATAATTATAATAATAATATGAATAATGATGATAATGAGATAATGATGATAATATGATAAGATATATGATGTATAATATGTATTTAATGATGTGATTAATAGGAATTGTCCATATATAATTATAAACGAATAAGAAAAAATTCCCAAACAGTCGAAAAAGCGGCAAAAATCTAGCGAAATATTTGAGAGTGTACTAAAAAAGAGTTTTCGATTCTTGGTGATTTCGGCAATTATTAGGTAATAATGATAATAATTATACAGGAATTGTATAATCATACAATAATGATGATAAAAGAGAATAAAGAAGAATTTGATAACAGAATTAAAATATTTATTATTATTATTATTATTATTTTATTATTCTTAGTATTTAATTATGTTTATTATTATATATTATAATTAATTATTAGTACATGAAAAAATATTAAGTGAATAATAACAATAATAATAATAAGTATAAGTATAATATAATATATGGTTATAATATGTTATATATTATTATTGTTATTATTATCATTATTATTTATTTGTACTGGTAGTATAATTGCAAAAATTAATTATTATAACAAGTAATAATTAAAATAATAATATAAGAAATAATGATATAAAGATATTTTATAAAATGTTATTATGTATTATTATTGTTATTATATTATTTATTGTTGTTTAGTATTATTGCAAAAATAATATAAACCCAATAATTGCATAATAAGATAAATGAAATAATGATATAATATATTATAATATGTGATAATGTTGATGATAATGATGATACTATATATGATGATGATAAATAATGATGAATATATAATGATCGATATAATAAAGAATGTGTCCATTAATAATAATAATAAGAAAATGATAAATGAAGAAAATTTTAAAAAAAAATTGAGATCAAAAAGGTTTCTTTTGGTGATTTAAAAAATTTTTAAATAATAAAAAAAATTAAAAAAAACATCCCAAAAGTGAAAAAGGGAAAAAAGGAAATTTTA
>NW_023656733.1:0-3184 GCF_015228065.2 Penaeus monodon | reverse complement strand
GGGGGGGGCCCGTTTTTGGGGGGGCGGTGGGTCGTGGATGGTGTTTGGTCGGGGTCTCCTGCCATAAGCGAGAGCGGTTAAGTGGCAGCCATGGTATATACGTGCGGGACATTTTTTGTTTTTTCCTGTAATTGGGTCGTTCTAACGTTTTGCTGATCCCAAGGAGAACAGATTATTTTGCTTTTTACCAAACGCTTTCTTTTACGTTTATTGTTTTTTCATTAAAGTTATTTTGTTTTTTATTTCAAATATCTTTAAATCATTATCATTATTTTTGTTGTTGTTATTGTTATATCATTATTTTTATCTTATTTTATTGATTTTTAAATTATTATTGCTGTTTTTTTTGTTATGAATATATTATTTTTTATTTTTTTTTTTTTATTATTTTTGGGATTATTATATTATTTTATTATTATTATATCATTATTTATTTTTTTCACATTTTTATTATTATTATCATATTTTTTATTATTATTATTATTATTATATTTTTATTATTATTGTTATTATTATCATATTATTTTTTCATCATTATCGTTATTATCATTATCATTTTTATATTATTATTATTATTATTATTATATTATTATTATTATTATTATATTATTATTTATTATTATTATTATTATTATTATTATTATTTTTATTATTTTAATTTTTATTATTATTTTATTATATTATTATATTCCAAAATAATTTTATTATTATTATTATTCCTTTTTTATTATCTTTAAATTTTATTATTATTTTATTATTATTTTTATTTTATATTATTATTATTATTATTATTTTAAAATTATTAAAATTTATTATTATTTTTATTATATTATTGTTGTTTTATCATCATCTCATTATTATTTTATCAATTAATATCAGTTTCTCATCGTCTTTATCTCCTTATTATTATCATCATTACATTTTGCTTTTTTCAATATTAGTAGGCAGGTAGTGCAGTAGTAGTAATTATCATAAAATTACCATTTTTATTACCTTTATCATTACTTTACTTATATACTAATTATTTTATCCTTAGTTTTGCCCTTCTCCAAATTCTTAAATTTAATCTTATTAACCACACAATTATCAAAATCCACCACCAAATCACAAAATTTTTATCACGCACTCCTCCCCCTTTTTAAAACCTCTTTTTCCTTTTTTTTTTTCCCCTTTTTTCCCCTTTTTTTTCTCTCCTTTCTCCTCCTTCCCCCCTTTTCCCCTTTTCTTTCATTTAAATTGTTAGGTTTTGAAGCCCCAAAAAAAAAATATTTTTAAAAAGGGGGGAAATAAAAATTTCAAGAAAATAAAAAAGGGGGATTTTAATTTTTTAAAAAATAATTATCTTTTTTTGAAGGGGGCCGCGTTTATTATTTTTTTTATTTTTTTTTTTTGTTTAAATATTATTTATATTTGTATTTTTTATTATTTTTATTATTGTTAAATATTTTAAAATTTTTTATGTATATATATATATATTTTATATATATTAATTATATATATATTATATATATATTAATATATATTTAATATATATATTAAAATATATTATAATATATATAAAATATATATATAATATTTTGTTATCCATCTGTCTTTCTTTTTTTTTTCTACTATCTCCCACTTACCTACGTCCTCTTCCTACCTACTATCATCTATCTGTCATCTGTAAATCGATCCGTCTATATAACCTCAACTATCTTCTCTAAAAGGGACTGTCAGTTTGTTTTTCATGGAGAAACAATGAAATGTTGTTTGTACGTTTTCGATAAGCCACCGCCTTTTTTTTTTTCTTCGTTTTTTCAAGAAAATAATCCTCAGCCCCACGCCTGTTTTTAGGTCAATGGAACATGATACACATACACTCCCCCTCCCCCTTTTGCCATACTCCCCCCCTTGGTTCCCCCCCACCCCCCGGGCCCCCCCCCTCCCCCTCCTTCCCCCCCCTCCCCTTTCCTCCCTCCCCCTTCCTCCTCCTCCCCTTTCCCCCCTCCCCTTCCTCCTTCCCTCCTCCCTCCTCCTCCCTCCTCCCACCTTCCCCCCTCCTCCCTCCTCCTCCCCCCCCTTCCTCCCTCCCCTTCTTCCCTTCCCCAAAGGGCATCCCCGCCCCCCATCCCCTGCCCCCCAGGGCCCTTTTAAAAGTTCCATGTCGACGAAATGTCAAAATTTATAGCCAGCCCCATCATACAAAAAAAAAACGACTCTGAAACGAGACCTTTGGGGGTTTTTGTAAAGAGTTTTTTTTTTTTTTTACAAAATTTTAATGTATTTTCTTTTTTTTTTTTTATATTTTTTTTTCTTTCTTTGTAAAGAAAGATGAATCCGAATTTCACAGCTGGGGAAAAAAGGGCGGAAAAGCCTTCATAAAATATGTTTAAACCTTTTTTATAATTTTTTTTGGAAAAAGGGTTCCGAATGTGTTCGTGTCATTTTTTTTTGCTCTGCCTGGGAGTGAATTGTTCAAGGTAAAAATTTAATATATATATATATAATATTTATATATATATATATTATATATATTTTTTATATATAATATGATATATAAAATATACATAATTTTTTTTTTTTTAAAATATTTATATATATAAAATTATTACATATATACCTAAAATATATATACATATACATATATATTATATATATATATTTTAATTTTTAATATTTTATATATTTTATAATATATATATTATATTTATTTATTTATTATATATTTATATATATTAAAAAATAAATAAATATATATAAAAAAAATATATTATATTATATAATTTTAATAAACAATAAAAATATTATATATATTATTAATATATATTTAATATATAATAAAATTTTATATATATTATATATTTTAAATTTTAAAAATTACTTGAAATTATCTAGAAAAAAAAAATTAAAAAAAAAATGGAGTTTGAAAAAAAATTATATATAAATTAAATATTTTATGAAAATTTTTTTTTTTTATTTTTAATTTCCTGAAACTTCATACAAAAGGAAAAAGAAAAAAAAAGGGAAAGAAAATTTTCAAATTTTAATAACCCCCCCTTTTTTTTTTAAAAAAAAAAAAAAAAAAAAAAAGAAAAAAAAACTTTTCTTTACAAAACTACCCAAAGGTCTCGATTTTAGAGTCGTTTTTTAATTTTTGTTGTATGGGTGGCTGGCTTAATTTTTTTTGTTAATTAATTTTCCC
>NW_023656732.1:0-3185 GCF_015228065.2 Penaeus monodon | reverse complement strand
AAATTAATATATTAATTTGTTATAAGAATATATAAAATTTAAATATATAATTAAAATATATAAAAAAAAAAATTTTTTAATATAGGGGGTTATAATATTTTATAATTTATATAAATATATATTAAAAAAATTTATACAATAAAAAATTAATAAAATTAAATATATTAACTATTTATTATTTTAATTATTATAAAAAATATATTTAATATATATATTTTTTAAATAAATATATGAATATAGATATTTTAAAAATTTTTTTAAATTTTTAAAATAAAAAAAAAAAAATAAAATTATTTTTAATAATAATATTAATATATATATAATATTTTAATTTAATAAAAAAAAATAATAGATAATAAAAAAAGATAAAAAATTTCTAAGAAAATTTAATAAAGTAAAAAAAAAAATAGATTTATTTTTATTTTATTAGGGTTGTTATTTTTTTGGGGTTGGGGTTTTTAATAAAATTAATAATAATAAATAATATTTAATTAATATAATAAAATTTTATATAAAATATAAAAATAAAAAAAAAAAAAAAAAAAAAAAAAAAACCCCAAAAAAAATAAAAAAAAATATAAAAAATAAAAACAAGAAAAGAAATAAAAAAAAAAAAAAAAAAAAAAAAAAAAAAAAAAAAAAAAAAAAAAGAAAAAAAAAATAAAGTTAAATATATAAATAAAGAAAAAAAGTAATTTAATAAATAAAAGATAAAAATAAAAATTTTTAATATATATAAAAAATAAAAAGAAATTTTAAAAAAATAAAAAAAAAATATAGAAAAAAAATTTTAATTAATAAAAATATATTTAAATTATTATATATAATATAATATTATATAAAAATATATATATATAGATTATAATTTTTTAAATATAAAAAAAATATAAATGATATAAAATAAAAAAAAAATAATTATATAAAGAATCTATAAGGATATATATAAAAAAAATATTTTATATATATATTTTAAAAAAAATATATTATTAAAAATATAATTTTAAATTTATATATTTTATTAAAATATTTTAATAATATTTAATTTATAAATATAGAATAAAAAATAAAATTCAATATCTATATATATATTATCTATCTTTTATCTATTTTCATCTATCTATCTATCAATTTCATATAATAATAATTAATTATATAATATAAAATATAAAATTATAAAAAGAAAATTAGTATAATAAACAAAAATAAATATTATATTAAAAAATAAAATTAATAAATATATATACACACACACACACATAATAATATATAATATAAAAAAAAAAAAATATAATATAATTAAACAAATAAAATTAAGATTAATATAATATATATATTATATATAAAATTAATTTATATAAAATGTAATTTATATTTTATATAATATTTATTAATATAATATAAATTATATAAAAAAAAATGTTTAATATATATATAAAATAAAAAATTATATAATGATATAAATATATATATGTAATATATTTTATATATATAATATAATATAATATAGATAGATAGATAGATAGTTTAGAAGAAATACTAATATATAAAATAAAATATATAATTATATATATTAAAATATAAATAAATATATTGTGTGTGTGTGTGGTGTGTGTGTTGTGGTGGTTGTGGTGGGTGTATGTATATTCATTTTTATAAATAATAAATGTTTATATATATTATATAATATATTTTAAAATATATAAAAAAAAATAAAAAATATAAAATTAACAAAACATAATAATATATATTATAATTTAAAATATATAATATAAAATATTTATATATGTAAATATATAAATTTTTAAAATAGAATTAAGAAATAAATAAAAATATAAATAATAAAAATAAAAAATACGTAAAAAAAAAGATATATATATAAAATATATAAATAAAATTTTAATAAATAATATTGTGGTGGTGGGGGGGGGGGGGTTGGGGGGTGGTGGTGGTGATAGATAAAAAATTATAAAAAGAAAAAAGAAAATAAAAAAAAAAATAAATAAGAATTATATATTTTATAGTATAGTAATAGATTTTATATATATATAAAAACACACCCACAAAAATAAAAAATAAATTAAATAAAATATATATATATATAAATATATAATATATATATTATAAAATATTATAAAAATTTAATATAAAATAAATAAAATTATATATATATATATATAATAAAAAATATAATAATATAAAAAAAAAAATATTATATATTAAATAAAAATATAATTATAATAATATAATATATTATATATATAAAGAATAAATATAAAAAATAATAATATATTTAAAATAATTAAAATATTAAAATATTAAATATGGAATTAACCATGATTTATATATATATAATATATATTTATATATATATTATATAATATATATATATAAAATTTATATATTATATACATATGTAATATATTTAATGTGATATATGGAGATATTTTATATATATATATAAAATAATTATATATATATATAGATTTAAATTATATATATATAAAAATTTTTAAAATTATAATATATATATATAAATAATAAAATTATATATATATATAATATATATATATATATATATATATACTACGCACATATGTGTGTGTTTTGTGTGTTTATAATATATATATATAATAATTAATATATTAATAATATTATAATATAAAAGTAGTTATAATATAATTTTAAAATTTATTATATAAAAATATTTATTTTATATATATAATAATAAAATTATATATATTATTATAATATATATGAATAATACATAATATAATATATATATATATAATATATATATATATATTAATAATATATATATGTAATATATGCAGTAGTGTGTGTGTGTGTGTGTTTATATAAATATTATATATTATAAATATAATAAATAATAAAATATATAAATTATAACACTTCACACACACACACAGGATGTGATATATATATTAAAAATTATATAAATATATATATATAATAAAAAATTTTATAATATATATAATATTATTATAATATAATATATATATTATAAATATATGTATATATAAACTAAAATATATATATGATGTATAAAATATTTTAAAAATAAAATATATAATATATATATTATTATATATATTATATATATATCCCGTAAGGGTTTGCCATCAGGTGTCGAATTGCAAGCAAAAAGAGGTATATAAATAGGGCCG
>NW_023656729.1:0-28669 GCF_015228065.2 Penaeus monodon | reverse complement strand
GGGGACAACACACTCTTTGCTCTATTCGGGTTAGAGGTGGCTTGATCAAGGCCCAGTCAAGTCATCACGGCAAATATGGCTAGGGTCAGAGGCAGTCAGTCGTAGTGAAGGTCCGCGATGCCATCAGTACTGTAATAGTAGCTGCATTATTCCTCACTATCCTACGTGGTGGGTGTGAATTTAATTTGTATGAGTACTACAAATTTACAAAGATCTAGCTCTTTCCCTGACGACCTACGCAACCCCCTGACCATTCCCTCTGGAACATCACATGTCACTCAGGAACCTTTCTAGCTCCAGTAATTACCTAGTAGTGAAGACCATTGATGGGGGATCAGTCATGGAGCTTGATAATTTTGAAATACATCGGAAAATAGTTCAGGTATGTCAACGTGATCCTCACATACCCCGCAGCGAGATGGGGACCATCTGCGTGCGATATGTGACATCCTTGGAGCTAAAGTTTCATGTTCTCACAAAACCTTAATCAGTGTAAGGGAATTGTCTTTTCCGAGACCTGATGAGGTATTCTGAGGACAAACTGTTAGAGGAACTAGAGAATTTTAATGTATGGCAGTAAAATTTTTTAAAAAAGATCGTTGATGGTTTGGAACAGTTTACACCAACAACGTTATTCTTCCAGAATCATTAAGGTGGCATAGAAACCCACCTAAAGGTAAAAGCCATATGTGCCCAACCCTATGCGATGCTTCCACTGCCAGGGTTTGGGCACGAGCCAACTCTTGCTGTTTTAAGGAAAATGGAAAACCCAAAGGGAGTATGTGTAAAGTGTGGTAAAACAAGTCATCAAGAAAATGACAACTGTCCAGGTCCAATAAAACTTTTACCACTGCCAAAGAAGCTCATGAAGCTTCTTAAAAAGCAATGTAAAAGGTACAAATTTAAAGGTTTATACACTTAGAGCATAACATTTATGATTTGATTTTGAATATATTTGTTGTATTTGAAAGATATTTATTAATAGATTTTTAAGTTTTAAATATTTTCATATTTCTATTTAACAAGGCATTCGCCGCTAATGACTTAGTTGTTGACGCTGCAGATAATTTTAAATAATCAGTCAATCAATCTGCCATACAGCTATATGTAGAACTTCTTAATGCCATATACCCAAAGCTAATCCTTCTTTTTCTTTTTGAGAAATCTTCGTTCTGCTTTGTTTAGCAATCTTGAAGCAAAATAATGTGTACCAATACTGCACCATACTTGTGATGCATCACACTAATTTTACAGGCATGTCTTTGTTGTGATGTACCAGAAATGTATCATCTGTGATTTCAGTTTTAACTTCTCATCTGTTTTATAAATATCTTTACCATCAATCCTGAAACCTAAATTACTCCCGTGAGTTTACATAGAAATGACACTTAAATTTGTGTGTTTTCATTCCATTTTCTTTTATCCTATCTAAAACAGTAGTAATCTTTCTATATGTTCCTCTTTGTCTTTGCCCGCAATCAAAATATCTATAAAACAAAATACTCCCGGAAGAGCATGAAATATCTTATTCATGGTTTGCTGCCAAATAGCTGGACTCGATGCATTCCAAAGGAAGTCTTTTGGGGTTTACCCCTCCTAAATGAGTGCTCAAAAGTACATATCTCTTGAGAGTTATCATCCATCATTACTGTAAAACTGCAGCTTTTAAATCTATCTTTGAAAATTCTTTACAATCACCTATAACAGCTAACATGTCTTGAATATTTGGCAGATGATGTGCAACTGCTATTGTGAATTTACTGTTGCTTATAGTCTCCACACTAGCATTTCTCTGGCTATTGCCACTAAAGGTGTACCCAATCAGAATAGTTAACCCTTTTCCCCAGGTTTCTTCATTTCCAATCTGCAAATTTTCTTGTTCACAGCTGGCTTTAATGCAAACACAAGCTTCCTGGGAGACATAAACTTGTCTCTGGTTTCAGTACTAATAATGCTTGCTATTAGCAATGTATCTACCCTTCTGAGAAAATTTCCCGGGTATAATGGAATGATTTCATTATGGATGATAAAGCTCTCGTGTTTACTTAGTACCTTCTCAAACACTTTTGATCAATTAAATTTTAATTGAGTGAGCCACTGCAATCCTAAGAGATATCCCTCTTTCTTTTTCACATTAATAAAGGCAGAATGATCTAGAATTTTTCACCCGTTAATATAATATTGATGTTTTATGCGTGCAAGAACCTTTTGCTGCCCCGCTAAGATGAAAAAGCAATGCACTTAAGGTGTATTTTTCATATGTGAATACAGCCATGGACTCGATTGTTGACATATGTGAAGGTAACACTGCCACATAAATTTGTTTAAAAATCCGAGAACATTGATGTTCAATTTCATCATTAAAAATTCAGACTGCCTCTGAGTATTTTTCACTGTATAATGTATATGCCAGATACCAATTTTTACAACCCAAAGGTAGTTATGCATGGGGGACTTCAGTGCAAGGCATCCACACTTTGGAGACAACCAGTGTAATAGTAATGGGGAAGAATTCAAGCATTTCATCAATAGTAGATCATGACAGTATATGACACAGCAGCAGAGACTCATTTGGGAGGTGGCAGGTTAGATTACGTTTTTGGCAAAATTTTTTTCTGGTAATTTTGTCTTCACTGGTAAAAGATTATCAGTGACCACTTTGCAACCAAAAAACAATAGTAGACGAAAATCACCCTAAAAACCCTGGGCTAAAAAAATTATCCCACGGGCCCTTTGCTCACTTAAGCCGGGTTTCTATGACTGGTATAACACCTTAAAAACAATTTTAAAAAATTTATTCGGGATTTAATCAAGTTGTAAATGACTATTAAACCATGGGTCTGTTCACAAAAAACTCTCGAAAAAAATGGGCCCCGGGCCTCACAGCACCGAGGGGAAATGACCTGGGTCGGGAGTGCAAATTGGGGCCGGAGCTTGAAATTTAAAAGATAGTAAGATGACAGCTCATCTCTGCATTTCGTAAAACCAAAGGGAAATTTCGAGAAAAAAAACCAGATTCGAAAAAAAACACTGGGAAAAATTCCTGAAGGGTATCAATAGTCAATTTCTGTAATAAATTTGGGGAGAAAAATGAAAGGCTGACGGGAAAAGCTCTCACAACACCGCGTTCCACAGCCCAAAAGAGCGGGCAAATGTCTGCTAGAGCAGTGCCCCGGGGGAATTTCTCAGCAAAAAACTCACCCCACAAGGGATAAAAGATAAACTCGCAATGGAAAAAATTAGGAACTTAAATATAGCAGTACCTGTGCGCTCCCCTTCCGATTTTGCCAAAAAACCGAGTGGGAATAAGTATCCCCTTTAAAAGGAAAGGCAATGCCCGGGCAAAGAGGTTTTACTTTAAGCATCCTACCCCCCCTTTTGCTCAGGTCCCAGGCAACCATTTTTGCACCATATAGACCAGCCTATCAAAAGCCCCGGGACAAAAAAGCTAATCTTCCCAACCCAAAACCCAAATAGGGGACAAATACAGGTCCATTTCATGACCTCCTGTCTGTGAAAGTATTGAAGGAAAAATAATGAAAGGTTTTTTTATCGATAAATGCGACAGGGTTTTCTCCCAGGGCGTAGCAGTCAGCATTTTTTGCAGAATATTAACAAACACAAACCCAGCATGCAAACCCGTATTTTTTGATTTAAATCTGCCTTTGGTATTGAAACAGAGAAAATTTCTTTAGCAACCGCATTTTGGATTCGGGGGAAAATGTAAAATGGATTTACTTACTATCGAATGGGTTTGCCAGGTTTTCTTCAGGGGCATGGGTCTCAAAAAAAGTATTTGAATCGGCACCCCTCAGGGGGGTGTCTTGCCCCCTTCTATTTAATATTTTAAGAAAAATTTACTAGATGATATACCATTGGGGGGCAATGACTCCAATTTTCTTCCCAAGGTTTTTTGCATTAAATCCTCTCCAAGGAAAGAATGCTAGATATATTCTCAGAAAGGGGCTATTGAGTGGGGCTTGATAATCTCGACTAAAAAAACAAGGCTTTTAAACCCAAAGACAACCCCCCTTCCAATTTTCATATAAATGACATGAGCTAATCTCTGTATCGTAAAAATACTTGGGGGTTTTGTCATGATGCAATTTCATCAAAAAACCTGAAAAAAAGGCTGGGGGAGGGTAAAGGGGCCACTTGGACATTTTTTGGAAAAGACCCGGTATCAATGTAAATTTTGTAAGTTTTTTTACTTGTCTAATATGGTAGTCATAGTTTAACATGCTTTCACTTTTTGTTAAGGGAATCAGAGTTGACCAGTTTAGAAATTTTACAAAATGAAGCCATGGGACATTCTTGGCCCCCCCAAACAACAGAATTGTGAATAGAAAACTGAAAAAAAACTTACCCTCTGTTTATAAAGTTTTAATACATAAAACCCTTTTTGGTGTAAAACATTAGAAACCCCCTCCATGTACAGAGTTCCAAAGAAAACTAAAACACAGAACAGGGGAGCTAACTCTGTATGAAAAAACCATGAAAATGTCGGACCTAAAAATAACACTGCCCCCCAAAAAGACAGTGCCCCCTGATACTAAGCAGTATGCACTTGCAATTTATCATGAGCATCTTGAAACTCACCCAAATGCATAGAAGCTACACTGACGGGCCCTTTGCGTCAGGAGCAGAGAGGATGTGCTTTTTTGTAATAAAACAATATCTTGCAGCACCGGATTGTAGGGGGGTTCGCGGGGCTAGCACCTACGAAAAGAGTTGGCAGGAATACTCATGGCCCCCAATTTTTTTTGAATCAAGGCTGGGGGGTGATATTCCGTGATTCAAAAAGTGCTCCCCAGGCTCTAAACCTTAGTAAAAAGGTGCAGTTAATATCGAAATGATATCAGGGAAACGTGTATAATGCAAAGAACGGGGCCCCATGATATACTTTTTTGTGTGGCCCCACGCATTTTGGGAAATCCCCCTGATCATGCTGATGCCTGGCAAAGCAGGGGGTGAAAAAGCAAGTGTTTATATAGATTTGGGGTACCTATTCAAAAATTTTTCAGCATTAAAGCTTCCTTTAAAGAAACTTGATGAGTTGTTTAATCCAACACCCGAAAGCTGTGAATAAAGCACTATGACCGGTTTGGGCAAATTCTTTCCCCTATGGTTTTTAAAAAACAAGAACAAGTTTTGTTTTGATTTTTTAAAATTATCTGCCGATCAACGCAAAGGGGTCTTTTTTAGCAGCGAATCTTTTAAACAAAAAAAAAAAAAGTTTAAAACTTTGAAAATCTATAAAAAAATATCTTACAAAAAAAAAAAAATAGTTTAAAAATCAAAGCTAAATTTTATGCTCTAAGTGCATAAAATTTTTTGCATAAACTTTATGCAAAATTTAAATTTTTTTTAAAAATATTATCTCCCAAAGGGAAAATTTTAATAAGACCCTCTATGCACAATTTCCCCCAAATTTTTTTTTAGTGATAGGGGGAGAAAAGTCATACGTTTTTGGGTCTAAAAATTTTGCACTTTTTCCCCACACAGGGCGATCGTTAATGGCTTTGGGCACCTTCACAAAGTGCTTCATTTTAGCCATCTTGGGCCCCAGAGTCAGTCTTGTGTCCCGACTCCTTTGTCAACACAATTTCCACTTTTGGGTTGGGGGACGGACACTAGCCGCCAACTCCCAAAAGGTCACTCTAATGTCTCGCGGGTCCTTTCCTCATTCATCACGAAGAAACCCCGATGCGGGCCTCGGGCCCGGTGTGTGGGAGAGGAAAACGAGCACCACAAAGGCTGGGGCGGAGCCGCCCGGCCCCTGATCAGCTCGCCCCCCCCCACCGACCCAAAACATGCGCCGGCAAAACACAGAGCCATCCCCTCACGTGCTGAATCAGCGAAACCAATCTGAACCCCCCCACCACCGACGCGACGAGTAAAGTCTGACCCCTCAAGGCCCCACAAAAGCCCATTAACCAACAGAAGGGTTCGCAAAGACCTAGTCATCAAACTCTGCAAGGACGGCATGAACCCTGCGGAAGATCGAGGCCCCAGAGAAAGACTCCCAGATGCACCCTCCCTCCGTCACGCTGCAAAACCACGCCATTTTCAGATTTCAAACCCATCTTTTATAAATTGCATTGATATCCGGTATTGAAATGTGCTGAAATTTTTTCTCTGGGATTTTGCTTCGGATCTCCCCCCTTTTCCCAAATTCCGCTAAATCCAGTCAATTTGTTAGTCCAAGGGGGAAAATTGGGGAATTTCCAACAGCCAAAACCCTTAGAGAGATTTAAATTAAGATTTTCCCAAGTTTCCCTCTTTCTTTCCATAGGATCGGCTATTTCAAGGGGGTTGAAAACCAATCGGTTTTGGGAGATCCTGGAATCCTTTTTTCTCGGAGAAAAATCGGTTTCATGTTTTCGGTGAAATGAAAGGGGGGTTTCTCCACCTCACTACAGGGACTCCAAGGTGAAGACCTGAAAGCCCAGTACAGATTTGAGAGTTCATTATGAACCGAGTTAACATCGTAGAAAGGGGGATTGCAGATAAATAAGTTCACACCTAATAAAGCTTCTACGAAAAGCGCTCGAAAAAGGAAGCGTTGTGGGTCCCCCCCCAAATAGATGTGAAAGAACCGCAAAATACTAAGTGCTTTTGTAGCCTTACTTTCAACTTTTTGATGTGACCCCCCCATAAAAGCCTTGAGTCAAAAATTAGACCCAAGTACTTCACCTCTTGGACAAATTGCAGGGGGTTTTTTGCTCAAAAATAGAGGGAAGGAGGGAATTTTTCCCTTTTGTGGAATGAAAGCCTGGTCTTGTTTGGGGGAAAATTTGAACCCCTGAATTTTGTCCACGTACAACCGATTTTCTGCAGTTTATGTGCCTTGCACTCCTGTAAGCTTCTCCCAGCGTACGGTAAAGTACCCCATCAGATTTAAAAGCAGAACTTTGGGAAAAACCTTTACAATTCATTTATCAAAGGCAAAAAAGGGTCACATTAAGACACTCCCTTTGGGGGCCCCCTTTAGCTGATCTTCAGATTAGAGAAATGTTCCACCAGAAATCTAAATTTCCTGTTAGCAAGGAAGCTTTGTATGAAGGTAGGTAATTTTTAAAAAAAATTTTTTAAATTTAATTTTTTTTAAGTTAAATTTTTTTTTAAGGTCCCAAAAATGCTACATTGAGGGGGGGATTCTGTTAGCAGTTTCCCCATTTTCCCTTCAAAGTGATCTTTTGGCGATCTCAATCTTCTAAACCATATTGATTGGAGCAGCACGTTTTTCCCTTTTTAGATCCATGTCAAAACCCGAAGTTTACATTTTTTCCATCACTTTCAGAGCAGCTGGGAGGGGGAAAATTGGTCTGAATTTTTGGTGTGGAAGCATCCTTGCCCGGTTTGGGACAGGGGAAAGATTTTGACTTTTCATGTGGATGGCACTATACCCTCCAATAATCCCATGAAAAGGGGCCAACAAAATTTTTGGGGTCTTCTGGGAAGGGAGATTCATTTGTATAGAATATCGTCCTTCCCGGGGCAGTTTACGGCAGGCTGCAAAGAGAGTCCCCTCCCTTTTTCAAAAAAGGCAAGTGTATGGAAATTCTCTGCGTCCTATAGAACGCACTGGGGGTCGTTCCTGTTTAGCCCCAAGAGGGGGAACGGGCGGGGAAAATGCTCCAGAGGAGATCTCGCCCCGGATTTAGCTAGCTCTTCAAAAATTTTTTTTATCTGTGATGATTTGCCCTAAAACTTTTAAAGCAGGTGGGACGTGATGTGCTCTTTCCAGCGTCTTACGCACCTTTTCCCAACCCATGCAAGGGGGCCCCGAGTTAATCACGGAGACATACGTCTCCTGACGCCGCTGGCCCCTTTGCATCCCGGCCTTGGTCGGGTCTTTTTGTAAGGATCAAGGTTTCATCACTGGGGCGGTTTCAACTGCCTTAATGCAGTTTCTTTCTCGACAGCTTGTTGGCATTCATCAGACCACCTGGTATGGAGGGCGACGGTAATGCCCCCTACTTTTTTGGGAAAGGATGCTTCTGCTGCAAGGTGAATTTGTGAGGAATGATTAAAAAGCTTGAACCATGGAAATCATTTACAGATCCCTGCTACTGCAGTTTATTAAAAAGATTCCGTCCCCATGTTCAATCGCCTTCTTCACTCCATTTGGGTGGGAAAACCACACCTCCTCCAAAATATTGGAAAGTGGTCGCTTCCCTGTAAACTTCCCTAACCTGCCCAAATGAAATTCATTGTGAATCGGGAGACAAATTTACAGGTCTATATTGGGGAATGTCCCGTTGAAATTTTGAAATGGGTGGGATGTCATGTTCAATAAAAAATGCATCTACTCTTAAAACAAGGACTCCCAAAGGGCCCTTTTCGAGGGGTTTCACAAAAGGGCTCCCCCGAGTGATGCTACCATTGAAATCTCCAAGAGTAAAAAAGGTGTGGCAACTGCCCAAGTAAAATCTTCCAATCATTTTTTTGGTTATGTGGAGGAAAGGGAATAGATGCAACAGTGTAAGGTGTGTCAAGCCTATTCTCACAGCCTTTTACCTGCAGGGTTGAGGTGGATGGGCTGGAAGGGAAAATCTTGACGTACCATTAGCTATCCTCCATGAGGGCCCTGTCAAAAGTCCCATAAAAGGCTTGAATTTGGGGTCCTCTCAGGGAAACGGAGATTTTCCCCACATACTCTCTTTTAGCAAAACAAACTGGGTTCATGGCTATCAATGTTTCAGTTTTCCCATTTTTCATGAATTCCCCGATTCCAGGATTAGGGGATCCAGTTCTTTAAAATATTTTTTTTTTTAAGGGGTTTTGGGAGCACCGTGGTCAAGGTTTGCCTCCCCCTTTTTGGCGTCCCTTTCAGGTCTTGGGAGAGCTTTTGGGGGTTTTTTACCCCTGGAACTAGTTTCCCAGGGTTTCTTTTGACAGGCTCAGATTTCTTGCCTACAAAGAAGGACCTGAGCCTTTGTTCAGGGACATTCTGCCCAGCAGCAGAGGCCCCGTGGATGTGGTGGGAGCTGGAGCTGTCACCCTTTTAGGCCCCCGGAGCCCTTCCTGACGGCTCCCAAAAACCCACCTTAAAAAGAGCTTTTTTAACAGACCAGGGTTCCTTGCCTGGGCGAAGGGCAAACCCCAGCCTTTGCTTAGGGGCATTTGCTAGCAGCAGAGGCCCCTGGATAGGTGGCAGGGGGCTGTCACCATAGGCTCTGGAGCCCCCCCTGATGGCCCAAAGACCCTTTCTTTTGGGAGGGGGTCCTTTAATAGACCCTCACTCCTACCCGTTTCTGGTGGAATTCACCAGAGGCAGTTTCGCAATGGGGGGCTGAGGTTTAAAAGAAGTGGCGGTGTGGGGTAAGAAGCATTGGAAGGAAGGGTTGGGGGGGAAGGGGGATGAGCCGAACCCAAGGAAAAGGGTTTACCTTTTGTGCAAACAGCACACGGGCACTTGCTTTGCCCGGAAAAAATAACTTTTCCCCCTTGTCCTTATTATCAATACTTCTTTCTCAAATTTGACCTTTACACGCTTTTAAGAAGCTTCAGAGCTTCTTTGCAGTGGTAAAGCATATTTTTTTTTTTTTTTTTTTATTTTTTTTTTTTTTTTTTTTTTTTTTTTTAACCCCCGGCGTAACCCCCATAGGGTTCACATATGGCTTCCTTGGAGGTGGTCCATGCCCTTTAAGTTTGGAAGGCCAAAGTATAAAAGTTAGAAGAGACTGGGTAGACTGTTCCCAAAACCCTCAAATTCTTCTTAAACGTTTACGCCACTACATAAAATTCTCTGTTCCTTAACGTTTTCCCCAAAACCCTTTAGGGCTCAGAAAGGCAATTTTTTAAGATTTAGGGTTTTTGAGGAGAAATGAAAAATTTCCCCCCGGAAGCGCAATTTCACGCGTGGCACTCTCGTCTGGGGACGAAACCACAAATATTGGTACCATCCCCTGGGGGTGAGCAGGATCACGTTGACATACTTCAACAATTTTTTGAGTACTTCGAAAATTCAAGATCCATGATTTTATACACCTCAAGGTCTTCATACTAGGGACTTACATATGAAATTTTCATATTTTCCCGGTAAGATTTTTCCCTTTGTGGATTTAGGAGGGTTTCCCCCTTCCCGGTTGGGGGCCCCGGGAAAAAATTTTCAATTCCCATTCTTTCCCTTTTGGGAAACGGAAAAAGGCCAAGTGAAATACGTGGTTCCCCAAAGGGGAAAGGGGGGAGCGCAGGTGCAGGGGGGAGAGCTAGATCCTTTTAAATTTTTTAGTACCATACAAATGGGAATTTTTCCCTTTTCCCCACCCCCCCCCCCACCAGGAGTCCAATGAGGGGAAGCAAGTTTGGGGGTCAAAAACTCCCCAAAAGCCACGGGTAATGAGGAATTATGAGCATACCCCAGCACGAGGCAGCGCGGGCCCACCCAACGACCAAACAGTTACCCCCGCTTGCCCCACCACATTGACCCGCCCCATTGACGACCGGGCCCCCACAGCCACCCGTCAGCCAAAATAAAAGGGCCAAAAAGGTGTGCCCCCCAGGCAGGGCGCAGCGGCAGCATGTCAACCTCCGGGCTCCCGTTTTCCCGGGAATACGGGATGCCCGCCCGGCAAAGCCGTGGGGGAGCTCTCCCCGGTCCCAAATGGAACGAACCCGGGGGGGGGTGCACCATCCCTCCGTAGGGGCCTTTGGGCCCAAGAAGCCCTTTTTTCCCATCCCCCACGGGGGCCCCCCCAGCAGGGTAGCCTCTGTCCGGCTCACCAGACATTTAGACCCAACCCCCCACCGCGGCAAGGCGGCCTCCATTAGGGGGGCCCAAGAACAAGACAGTGTGATATTGTGACCGCAAGAATCAGCCTTGGAATAAATTGTTTTGGCAGGTCAGCACAGTTTGTAATGTCGAAGAACTGAGTGAAAAACTGTAAAATGAAAAATATAAACAAACACTTGTACATTATATCTCAGAGTGCTATGTGTTAAAAGGCCTTGAGGCCACCTAACATGAGGTACGGAGAACAATATATCTATTTCTATCCTCTGATGTCTTAGAAGATATACTTATATTGTATCCTAATTTGAATGTAGCCTCACATGACTGTATATCAAATGTAGGAAATGCTTTTCCTCCCCCAAGGGCGTAAAACCGGCGTGGCAGATGTGTATATACACGACTGTGTAATTGTCCTTTCCTTAATTAATATAGTATTTATCAAATAATGTTATAGCCTAAATTTGAAATGTTATGTTATAACCATGCATCAAATGTACCACGCTTGCCACAGCCTGTGCAGTTAGCATGGGATTTTCAAAACCCCTGATCTCTGTTATTGTCCTAACCAAAACCAACCAAACCCTTAACCCAGTGGGATTTGTACACTACGATCTATATATTCTATAGGCAGGTGGCTCTGCCCCCTGGACCCCCTGGAATATATAACGCCTACCCAAAGGCCCGAGGACCCCCGGGGTCTAAGAAAATACGATCTATATTACCTTAGTCAGGGAATACATAGATTGTATTTTCTTATCATTTTATATTTTCCCCTAGCCAGGGGCTCTGCTTCCTTGACCCCCAGAGTAAAAACACATACCTTTATATAGCTCAAATATCAGGCTGAGATAGATACTATTTGTTCTATATATCCACTATATGGTTTTAAAAATGACTCGGAGTCGACGCAACACACTTCAAATGAAACTTTCTCACCGGCGTTTCTCTTGGAATGGGGTCCCAAGACATGTCAAATCTCCTGATGGCAAAACGCTGATGTGCAGAAAGTTTTTGTACAAAGTATTGTAAATAATTACCAAAACACGTAAAAAAACTATAAAAAAGTAAAAAAATTAATTAAAAAATATGAATTTGGAAAAAACAGACACTGGTAATTACAAAATAATCATTCTCACAGCGCATAGTAATACATGGACTACTTGATAAATCGAAATAATGAGCTACGTGTCACTCTTGTTTTGGTTCTCGCAAGGTAAACATGGAGCAGTGCAGGGCCTATTTCCTATTTTCCCGGTAAATATAAGGCCACTGCAGATTTACGTATGTTGCTTCCCACTCTATTTTTTTTGCTCTACAAGATGGCAGGTTCCCTTTTTTACCGTGTGTCGCTTTTGGTAACATTAATCTGGGGATGTTCTCATATATCACCCAAACAGTAGAACATCACTTCATATCTCACCTGTAATCATAAGATATGCATTTCGTCATCTGCCAATGTTGGGGATGTTCTCATCTATCGCACAAACAGTATAACATTTCTTCATACTCACCTGCAATCATAAGATTGCGCTTCGTTATTTTCCATTCTCGTTTTTCCAAAGTAGGGATCACGAAGTCTTGGATAAATCCATTTATTATAGGGTTTGTAGAGATAATATCTTACATTGCTTACAACGCCGCTAGGGCATACATTTATCGGGTCATAGAAAACGGATCACCCATCGTTACAAAGGGGATCACAAATATAATAAGCAATGTTAATCAATTTCTGCATGAAACTTTAGAGTGTTAATAACATATATACTTTAGTGTATGTTAATGTGTATACATACACACACACACACACACACAAAACACACACACACACACACACAACATACATACATACATACATATATCATATATATATACATATATATTATATAGAGTGTAAAAGGCTATGCACTTAGTACAATGGCTTTCCAGGGGCAGTGATACTATTAACGGCGTGAGTCTTTATTTCTAAGAGTTGACACACAGTATGGGAACACCGGGTCAAATGAGTTAAAGCGGTATGCTGGGTCACGTGTCAGGTCAACCTGCCCGAGGGGGGGGGCTAGGCCCACATTACCACGCTGGACGCAGACGACGAACTCTCTGAGCCCTAGGGCATCCTCGGTATAAGTAGTGACCGTTCCAGCTGCCGGATGTGATAGAAGCACTGGGGAAAGCATTTGGGCGGAGCGATTTGAGGTCCTGGTCCCGTCTGCTACATTGCCAATATATATATATATATATATTTATATATATGTATGTGTGTGTGTGTGTGTGTGTGCGTGCACATGTTATATTATTATTATACACATACACACACACATATATATGTATATATATATATATATATAATATATATATAATATATATTTTAATATATATATATATATATATGTGTGTGTGTGTGTGTGTATGTTAACACATACACACACAGAGGTGTGGTGTGTGTGTGCTTCATTCTCTCCTCGGGTGAGGATTTAGTGCAAATATCATCGGTACAACAAATAATGGAGTTATTGCCCTCAAGTGGTATATCGCCTATTTATCTAGCATTAGGATATTAAATAGCATGGGACTAATACGCTCTCTGAGGTGTGTGCCGAGTCTTACAATATTGACATTGATACATGGTCTTTGCCAACAAGTGTCCTAGGTGGCTTTAGCCGTTCCCACAGCCTTTTCTTCAGGTTTCTGATGAACTCTGCATCATTGACAATCACCCCAAGGTATTTGTACTGATGACAGAGATCTAGCTCAGTGTCATCTCTATGAAACCTTGGCCAGAGGGATTGTCTTTGGGTTAAGAGCCTTGTTTTTTCAGTCGAGATTATCAAGCCACACTCAATAGCCCTTGCTGAGAGTATATCTAGAATCTCTTGGATCTTTCCTGGATGAGGATTTAATGCAAATATCATCGGCATAGCAAATAATGGAGTCATTGCTCTCAAGTGGTATATCGTCTAATAATCTATGCATTAAGATATTAAATAGCACGGGACTAAGTATGCCTCCCTGAGGTGTATGCCGGGTTCAGTACGTTTGTATGAGTACTCTCAATGCCCCTGAAGAGAACCTGAGCCGACGATTCGATAGATACATTGAATCCATGTTAACAGTTTTTCCCTGATACCAAAGCTCGCTAGTTGATCAAGGATAATTTCTCTGTTTGCAATATCAGAGGCAGATTGAAAATCAAGAAATACAGATTGCATGCCTGGGTTTGAATTGTTAAGTACTCTGGAAAACAGTGCTGACTGCTACATTCTGGGAGAAATCATACAGTCTTTGCACAGACGGGAGGTCAAGGAAAGGGGCCTGTATAAGTCAATATTGGTTTAGGTATAGGAATGATTAAGCTTTTAGTCCAGGAGCTTGGGATGATTCCTTGCAATAGGCTGAGTCTATGCAGGTGTATAAGTGGGTTGCCTGGTACCTAAGCAATGAAGCGGAGGAGCAGTAAATAATGCATCTTCGCCAGGGGCGGATGCCTTCCCATTCAGAAGGGTATTATTCAATTCCCACTCGGTTTATTTCGGCAAAGTCGAAGGGGTCAATAGCAGCACAGGCTACTACCATATTAAAATTTCCATCTATTTTCGACTTGTTGAGTTATCTTTTATCCCTTGTGGAGTGAGTTCAACTGAGAACTCCCGGCCCACTGCTCTCGCAGTATATTAGCCTATTCTTGTGGACTGTGAAGCTGCGGTGTTGTGAGAACTTTACCTGTCAGCCCATTAATTTTTTTCTCCATATGTTAGCTACAGAAGTTTGTCTATTGATACAATGCAAGAATTGTATCCTAGTGTTTACTATGAATCTGAGTTTTTAATTCTCTGAATTCCTTGTTGGCTTTATGAAACTGCAGAAGATTATCTGACATCATAGTATTTTATAACAGTTAGCAAGTTCCTAAACCCCGTTTTGTTCCTTGGCCAGAATTGGGTCATTGATCCACCTCGGTGCATGATAGGCCGGGGACATCTTTTTCTTCGAGAGTTTTCGTGAACAGACACACGTTTTTATAGCAGTCAGTGACAATTTTAAATTTTAGATACTGAGAGAAATTTTCAACGGTTGTTATTTCATAGGTGTGATACCAGTCATAGACCCGGTGGGAAAATTTATCCTGATCCTAGTGATTTAGGGGCTCAATCGCTGTCTACAGCATAGTCTGTTCGTATTGCAAAGTGGTCAAAAAACTAACTCTCATACCAGTGAAGTCAGCCCTTACCATGAAATAAATTTTAGCCAAATACGTAATCTAACCCGACACCCCCTAAATGAGTCGCTGCTACTGTGTCAATACTGTCAGTGATCTACTATTGATGAAATGCTTGAATTCTTTCCCCCCTTTCTATTACACTGGTTGTCTCCAATGCCTTTCATTAAAATCACCCATGCATAACGTGCCTTGGTTGTGAAAATTTGTGTACCTGGCATATACATTATACAGTGAAAAATACCCAGAGGATGAAATTTGAACATCAGTGTTACTTTCACATATATCAACAACCCAGTCATGGCTGTACTAGTATCTCGACAATGACAGTCACATTTAATTTTTCCCATGTTCTGTCTCAGCGCCGTTTTTTTCATTAATTAAGTTATTTTTTTTTTTCAGAGCTTTCATTTCCTTTAAAAGTTTAGGCACATTTGCATCGCCTTGGTCAGCTGGCGTGACGTCATTTCTGCCTCATGGTTGTCCGGGGGATTCCCCCGACAGGCCTGCGGTCATCCCTGCCTGCCACCTCTGTGAAGATCAGCATCATCTTGTTCACCTTCTCCTTCAGTTGCGTTACCTTGTCGCGTAGCTCGGTGGCCTCTGAACCCCACTCGCCAATAGCCGCGGGAAATCTCTGTAGGTTGGTGACGTCACACAGGGCACGGTCGGGCTGCGGGTAGGGTTGGAAGGGCCGCGCTGGTCACTCGCGGTCGGTGCTGGGACCACAGTGGATGGAAGGGGAGGGGCCAGGCCAGGGAGGGCCGTGCACTCCCACTGCCAGGCTGTCACACCTGTCTTCCCACACCTAAAGCATGATGGGACAAAGGCTGGTACATCTGTAGTACTCTCTCGTCCTGCATCACTGCGAGGACACTCCCTAGCAGTATGTTATTCACCACATGCTGCACAGCGTGTCTTACCTTGTATTTATTTTTTCATATTTTTCTTGTTCATTTGGTTTGTCACATAGTTTGAAGGTAATAACTCCAAGTAATCCTCTAATAATGCCGTCAATATAGTTCTACGGTAAGGTGTCTCCTCGCACAAGGTCGAGGGTTGTTGCCAAGGTCCTGTAGCCATTTCATTTTCTAACCATTTGTTAGTGCCTTCATGGAAGGCGAGGCGGACATAATTCTTCTTTGGTGCCAGTGGCGTCTTACCTGCACTGCAGGGCTTTCTTTTTTTCTTTGTTTTCGACTTCGCTAATGTGAAGCAGTCACTTCCTCCGTCAGCGTCGCCCACCTGGACGTCGGGATCACCTTCAGCACATGTCCGTTGCATGACAATGGATTCAGTGGGTCTATCCACTGAACTACAGACTGAAGCTCCCTTTTCAGCCGCGGGAGGGGTGGGACAGTTATCCACCGAATCCTCAGTGCTTACATTGCGGTTTCACCCCGGCTCGCTCGCCTTGTTACAGGTGAAACATAGCGCTTGAGACAACGGGGCATTCAGCTCCAACGGTTACTATAACAGTACTTGGCATTCGGTAGAGGAATTATTATAAATTCCCTTACAAGCATGACTGTGATCACATCACATCACATGACAATGACTTGAGAGTTATAAGAGCACCGAAAATTTATGAACTCCTTATACGTGTATATGATACCAGAAATTCGTGTATAAGTTACGAGGGCACCGGTGCACGGGTATCACACCTCTCCGTATGAGGTCATGGTGTGTGTGTGTGTGTGTGTGTGTGTGTGTGTGTGTGTGTGTGTGTGTGTGTGTGTGTGTGTGTGTGGTGTGTGTGTGTGTGTGTGTGTATGTGTGTGTGTGTGCGGTGTGTGTGCGCCTGTGTGTGTGTGCCTGTGGTGTGTGTGTGTGTGTGTGTGTGTGTGTGTGTGTGTGTGTGTGTGTGTGTGTGTGTGTGTGTGTGTGTTGTCAAGGTGTATTTGTACTAATATTTTAGTAAAGGATGGACTTAATGGGTTAATTGTCTGTAATTATGGTTATTACGAATAATTCTGACTATCTGTTAACATAAATGAAGTATAGTTCTTTTTCTTTCAAGTTAATAACACAGATAGTAAAGGATGTAACCAGAGATAATTGAGTAAATTATACATTGAAAATATCATGTGTATTGAATTTAAATGGCTGTTGTGATTCATGAAAGGCTTGTTATCACAGAATCTGGGAAAACATTGTACTTAGGCCATAAAGCTCTTTAACATTATGACAAATCATTATTTAGTATTTAGATTTTCCTAAAGGAATTATTACTTCCTGTCGAGTTTACAACCGGCCGGCAGGCTGTTTTTGGTTGGCGGTAGGGATAGACATGTTTTGTGTAAAGCTCAGGATATTTAGTCGGTTATTGGTCATTTTATGAGGTTTGGATGTTGTGTTTATGCTCAAGGTCATCTTGCATCAATGTTTATATTGTGTATATCTTATCCATGTGTCAAGGTATTATGGTTATCAATATATATGAGATCCTAACATATGAACGCCATTCAGAGATAAATTAAGAAAGGGAGCAAATAAATGAAAATGTGTGATATTGTTATTGAAGTTTTATTCTTAATATAACTTCAGTTATCAAGAGCAACACAACACACACACACACACACACACACACACACACATATATATATATATATATATATATATATATATATATATATATACATATATGTATATATATTTATATATATGCAAACCTCTCACAGACGCTGGGCAATGATCGCTTATTCCCACTGACACCAACATGCGCTGGCACCCAACACAGAGTTATCTTTTACGTGTTGACATCAGTGCTAGCCAATCTGAATCTCCCTCACTACTGGATGTGATGAGTTTTAAGCTCTTTATTGCTTGTAAGGCACTGCGAGAGTCACAATATATCACAATAGAATGGTTCATAAGATCTCTAGTCATCTTAACTGCTGCAAGGATGGCATGTAACTCTGTAGTGAAGATCGTGGCTTTAGAGAAAGACTGCCAGATGCAGTCTTCCTTCTGCTCACTGCTGCAAAGCCCACACCATTTTCAGATTTCGAACCATCTGTATAATAGCATATGATCCTTTGTACTTAGAAATGTGCTGAAGAAATCTCTCTCTGACGTCTGCTTCAGATCTCTCCCCTTTCCCAATTATGACCAAATCCGGGCTCGACTTGATTAGCCCAAAGGGGGGGAAATTTCCCAACAGCCAGAACCTTAGTGAGACTTAAATTAAGCTCTTCCACAAGATTCCTCATTCTCCCACCATAGGATCGCTATCCTCAAGGGGGTTAAAAAACCAAATCTGGATGTAGGAGACCCCGGAATCCTTTGTAGTATCATGTAGTAAATCAGGTTCATGTAGTCCCGGTGTAATAAAAGAGGGGGTTCTCCACTCTCAGCAAATACGGACTCCACGGGTGAAGATCTGAAGCCCCAGTACAGATTCTGAGAGCTTCATTATGAACCGAGTCCAAAACCCGGAGAACAGTGGGAATTGCAGATGAATAAGTTTCGCATCCATAGTCAAGCTTACTACAAATAAGCGCTTGGTAAAGCCGTGAAGCGTTGTGCGGTCTGCACCCAAGATGAAGTGAAAGAACCCACAAAATACTAAGGCTTTTGTAGCCTTCACTTTTAACTGTTTGATGTGAGGCACCCATGTGAGTCTTGAGTCAAAATTAGACCCAAGTACTTCACCTCTTGGACAAATTGCAGTGGGTTTCCCCCTAAATAGAGGGAAGGATGGAATTCCTCGTTTGTGGAAATGTATAGCGATGGTCTTGGAGAAAATTTGAACCTATGATATGTTGCCCACTGTACATCCTGATTTATTGCAGTCTGCAGTGTCCTTTCACATCCTGTAAGCTTCCTCCTTTGCAGTACAGTGTAAAGTCATCCACATAATAGAGTACATGAGACAGCACTTGGAACAACCTTTACGATATCATTTATAGAAATGGCAAACAGGGTCACACTTAAGACACTCCCTTGTGGGACCCCTTCAGCTGATCTTCCAAGTTAGAAAAAACTTTTTTCCTACCCGAACTCTAAATTTTCCTGTCAGCAAAAAAAGTTTTGTATGAAGGTAGATAATGCTCCTCTTAAGCCAATGTCATACAGCTTCATGAGTATGCCATGCTTCCAAGTAGTATCATAGAGCTTTTCAAGGTAAAAGAAGACTGCTACATGTGACATCGCTGTGCGAAGGAATTCTGTATAGCAGTTTACTTCCTCACAAGTGCATCTGTGGTTGATCTCAATTTTCTAAAGCCATATTGAAAAGGGGGTCAACACGTTTTCCTTTTCTAGCAGCCATGTCAACCTAAAGTTTACCAATTTCTCCATCAGCTTGCAGATGAAGCTGGTGAGGGAAATTGGTCTGTAATTTCCTGGTGTGGAAGCACCTTTGCCGGGTTTTAGGAACAGGAATGATTATAGCTTCTATGTGAATGGCACTGTGCCCTCCCTTAATAGATCCTATTGAATAGGTCTAACATGAACTTCGGGGAGCTCTCTGGTAAGTGAGATATCATTTGGGTAGGAATATCGTCACTTCCGGGGGCAGTCTTATGGCAGAGCTGCAATGCAGCTTTTCTTGCTCTGACAGCTTGTTGGCATTCATCAGACCACCATGGTACTGGAGGTCGACGGAATGCCCGCTACTTTTCGGAATGGACGCTTCTACGGCAAGGAAAATTCGTGATGTGAAGTGATTAATAGCATTTGAATACACGGGAAAATCATTCACAGATCCTTGCAATACTGCAGTTGATCTAAAAAGATTCCAGTCCGCATGTTCAAGTCGCCATCTCTGCACCCTTTGACTGGAATACCATTCACCTCCTTAAAAATTACTGGAAAGTGGTCCATAACCTGAAAGTCTTCCATAACCTGCCAAGTGAAATTCAACTGTGAATCAGGTGAACCCAGTTGACAAGTCAATATTGGAGAATGTCCCAGTTTGAATTTGGAAATGTGTGGGAGTGTCACTATTCAGTAAAACGCATCTACTCTTAAGAACAAGGACTCCAAGGCCCTTCCTCGAGGGTTGCACAAATGTCTCCCCAGAGGTGATGCCCACCATTGAAATCTCCCAAAAGTAGAAATTGATGTGGCAACTGCCCATGTAGATCTTCCAAATCATTAATGTTCAGATTATGTGGAGGAAGGTAGATGGATGCAACAGTGTAAGGTCATGTCAAGCCCATTCTCACAGCCTTCACCTGCAGTGTTATCTGCAGGGGGATGACCTGGAAGGAAATATCTTGACCACCATTACTGCTACTCCTCCATGAGGTCCATTGTCAAAGGGCTCCTAATGGGCTTGAACTTGGATCCTCTCAGGGAAATGGTACAATTTTCCCGGTCATAATCTCTTGTAGGCATACACAAACTGGATTACATGATACTATCAGATGTTGCAGTTCTTCCCATTTTGCATGAATTCCCTTACAGTTCCATTGGATTAGGGTATATTCATAAGGTGTTTGGCAGCACTTGTGTCAAGGTTTGCCCCACACCTTTAGGTTGTCCCTTTCCAGGATCCTGGGAGTACCTTTTAATGGGTTTGGGAAATAGTTCCACAGGTTTCCCTTGGACAAAATCAAAATTTCTTTGCCTGGGCAAAGAATGGACCTGAGCCTTTGCTTCAGGGGCATTCTGTCTAGCAGCGGAGGCCCCTTTGGATGTTGTGGCAGCTGGATTTCTTTGCCTGGGCAAAGGGCGTGCCCGAGCCTTTACTTCAGGGGCATTCTGCCTAGCATCAGAGGCCCCTGTGGATGTGGTGGCAGCTGGAGCTGTCACCGTTGAGACCTCTGGAGCCTTAAATGATGGCTCCAAAGACCTTACTTGGGAGGAGGAGTCTCCTCAAAAGACCCCTCACTCCAACTCCGTTTCGGGGGAACAACTCACCAGAGGCAATGTCAGCAATTTGGGACTGAGTTTAAAGGAAGTGGCAGAGGTGTGTTGTAAGAAGCATTGGAGGGCAAGGGTTGGTGGGAAGGAGGATAGGCTAGAACCAAAACAAAGGACCTACCTGGCTGTGCAAACAGCAGACGGGCACGCCGCTTTCTCCTTGTTCCTTATTACCAATACTTCCTTTTCAAATTTGTACCTTTTACAATGCTTTTAAGAAGCTTCATGAGATTCTTTGCAGCTATTGGACCTGGACAGTTTTCATCTCCTTTATGACCTGTTGTACCACACTTTACACATACTCTTGGTTGTCCATTTTCTTTTAAATGGCAAGAGTTTGGCTCCATGCCCATAACCCTGGCTGTGGAAGCACCGCATAGGTTGGGGACATATGGCTTTACCTTGGTGGTACCATGCTAACTTAACTGATTCTGGGAAAGGGCTAACATGTTAAAAGTTAGAAAGAAAAATTGGTGTCGACTGTTCCAAACCAACATTTGTCTTAAAACATGTTTCTGCCACTACTTTAAAATTATTTAGTTCCTCTAACAGATTCTCCTCAGAATACCTCATCAGGTCTCAGGAAAAAGGCAATTCCTTACACTGATTGAGGGTTTGTGAGGGGAACATTAAAATTGAGCCCCGGGATGTTGCATATCGCACACAGATGGTCACTCTCATCTGGTGACAAACCCCAACTATCAGGCTACCCTCTCGCTGTGGGGTGATGCGGGGGTCACGTTGACATACTTAAAAATTTTTTCGATTTTACTTCAAAAATATCAAGATCCATGATTGATACACCATCAATGGTCTTCACTACTAGGTATTTACTATATGAAATGCTTTCATATTTACCAGGTAAGATTTTCTTAGTGGATTGAGGAGGACTTTTCCCCTTCTTACCTGGTTTTTGGGGGCCCGGGAACCAATACGATTCCTATTCTTGCCCTTTGGAATCTGGAAAGGGTTTCCCGAGTGACGTGTGATGTTCCAGAGGGAATGGTCAGGGGATTGCGTAGGTCGTCAGGGAGAGAGCTAGATCTTTGTAATTTGTAGTACTCATACAAATTAGAATTCTTTATTTCCTCACTCCCCCACCCACCATGGAGTCCAACAAGGGGGAAACTATAGTTGGGGCTCAAAATCTCCCAAACAGCCACAGAGGTAATGAGGAAATATATGCAGCCACTATTACAGTACTAATGGCAGTCGTGGACCTATGCACTACCGACTGAATAGTGCCTGCTTGACCTAGCCGTATTTCAACAGGCAATTGACTTGACCCGGGGCCTTCATCAAGCCACCGCCTAACCAGAATAAAGGACAAAAGAGATGTGTTGCTAGCTGCAGGGCGCAGCGTGCAGCATCACTCAACCTACAGAACCCCTGTCTCCTGGTAATACGGGATGCATGCACAGCAAACATGGAGAGGTTTTCCCTGGTCCAAGATGGAATGAACCAGGGGTGGTGCACCATCCCCTCTCATAGGCCTTGGTGCACCAGGAAGCCAATTGTCTCATCCCTCACTGGTGACCCCCCCAGTATAGGTATCCCCCTGGTCCGGCTCACCAGATCATTGGGACCTCAAGCCCCCCACCGTGGCAAGGCGGCTTCCATTAGGGGGGTATCCTATCTGAGTCTCGGGAATCACGTGATGCATTAGCAGTGAGGCAAGCCATTGGCCTAGAGGTCTCCGGGCCCCCAAGACTAAATTCAGGGCTTTGGGGGACCTTTTGGGGGGAACTCATTCAGTAGATCCATTTTTTGCGGTGAGGAAGACAGCTTTGTCCCTTGGGTAGCATAGTCGATATCTCTGGGCTTTCAGACCAAAAGTTAGTAAGAGATTGGTGGGCGCGGGGAGCTATAAACTCGATAAAACAAGAATTTTTGAGATGGGGGCCCTAGCAGAAGGAAAAATACAGTCTTAAAGGGCATCAAAACTGCCAATTTGCTTTTGGGAAGCGAACCGGATGCTATCGGGTCTTGGAGTCTTGTCTTGTGCTTCTCTAACTGTCTCTTTGCCGGATCTTGGGTACAATGGGGGGACCACGTGTCCAACCGACAGTCACTGTGAGACGGGATGGGACATTTCTTGCATAATCCGGATCGCCAAATCAGGGCATATGGGCACCTGTCTCATTTTCCCTATGGGTGACCCCCCTTCTCAGGTTATCTTTGGGGACAGTCCGGGTGGAAGAGGCTTGTAGGAGACCTAGGAAGTCCCAAAATTGGGCCCCGCCCGGAGACACCCATGAGGGACCTTATGGGTTAAGAAAGGGGGAATGGCCCCTGAGCCCCCCCCTGGTTAACCCTTGAAGATTATATATAATTAATATATAATTTTATTATAAATATATATATATATTATGGTGTGTGTGTGTGTGGTGTGTGTGTGTGTGTGTGCTATATGATTAAAATAATATACATTAATTATTTTTTTTATATACAATAAAAAATGAATAGATAAATTATATATATATACCATATATGTATGCATATACATTTATGTATACACTAATATACATACATACATAAAATATATAATATAATATAATTTTTAATATTATATTTATATATTATATATATATTATTATTATATATACATACATGCATATGCATTTATTATATATATATATAATTATATAATATATATATATATATATATATATTATATATATAATTTATGTGTGTTTTGTGGTGTGTGTGTGTTAATATAATACAACTATAATATAAAAGGTATATATATACATTTCATACAAATAAAACATATATGTATATTATTATTATTTTATATATATATATATATATATATATTATATACATACATACATATGGATATAACATACACCCCCCACCCCCCACACACACCCCACCAAACCACAACACACACCCCACACACACACCCAAAACACCCACACACTCACACACACCACACAAACACACAACCCCCACACATATTATGTATATATATATATATATATATATATATATTATATATATATATATATATATATATAAGTAGTGGGAATACGGACAAGTAGACCAATAAGTAGCGGGTCTCCTCTTTCACCTGCCAAGAATAATAGTTGGAGGAATTGTCTCTTAGAAAACCAGGAAAATTACTAAGCTAAAGTATCTCCACACTCGAACAGTTGGCACAATCAATTGATGTCGATTTTGGGTTGTCGCCAGAGTAAAATAATAATATATGTTCTAGTTTTATGATCCTCTGATTGAGATGTCTAATAGTGTTTACAATAGTTACTTTCAGTGTATTAAATTGCCCAGTGTACAAATGAATTCATTATCATATGCATAAGTGCCTTATTATATATGCCCAAATATGACGGAGAATTGGGAATTCAAAACTACCCTAATACCCTATGTACCTATGTACCAAAACTACCGTAATACCCTATGTACCTATGTACCTGTACCTGCTGTGGCATGTCTGGGGTAAGTCGGAGAAAGTAGGTGATCACTTACGACAGGTAATCACTTACTACAAGATGTCCACGATAATCATACCACCCCCTGGAGATACTTTGTACGAAGTGGAAGGTCAATTATCTGAGTAGAAAAGATGGGTAGTTAGCCTAAAAGGACACCCCCCCTCCCTCGTTTTTTACTTGTCATGAGTTACACTTTTTGAATCCTTAAAAACAATTAGCATTAAGTACATGACGCTGGCTGTTACTTCATTTCATGAAAGTAGGACCGGAACGGGGCATGGTGTCTACTTGTCCGTACTCCTACTACTTTTATATGTGTGTGTGTGTGTGTGTGTGTGTGTGTGTGTGTGTGTGTGTGTTGTGTTGTGTGTGTGTGTGTGTGTCTGTATGTGTGGATGTGTGGGTGTATGTATGTATGTATGTATGTATGTATATATATACACATTATATATTTATATATATATATATATATATATATATATATATATAATATATTATAATATATATAGATGCATATGATTGTATGTTTATATACATGTATATGCATATGCATATATATATAAAATATATATATATTATATAATATTAATATATATATATATATATATTATATATATTAATATATATATATATTATATATATATATATAAAATATATATATACACACACACATATTAATTGTATATATATATATATATATAATATATATATATATATATATATATATATATATATATATATATGGGAGAGAGAGAGAGAGGAGAGAGAGAAGAGAGAGAGAGAGAGAGAGAAGAAAGCAGAAATAAAAAGAGAGAAAAAAAGTGTGTGTGTGTTTTCTGTGTGTGTGTTTTGTGTGTGTGTGGTGTGTGTGTGTGTGTGTGTGTTGTGGTGTGTGTGTGTGTGTGTGTGTGTGTGAGAGGAGGGGAGGAGAGAGGAGGAGAGAGGATAGGGGAGAGAGAGGAGAGAAGAAAGAGAGAAAGACAGGAGAGAAAGACAGGAGAGAAAGACAGGAGAGAAAGAAACGAGAGAGAGGAGAGAGAGGAGAGGTGAGGAAAAGAGAAGAGAGAGAGAGGAGAGGAAAGCAAAGAGAAAGATAGAGAGAGAGAGAAAAAGCAAGAGAGAGAGAGAGACAAGAGAGGGGGAAGAGACGATGAGAGAATGAGAGAGAGAGAGAGAGGGGAAAAGAGAGAGAGAGAGAAAAGATGAGAGAGAGAGAGAGAGAGAAAAAGACAAAGGACAAAGAGAGATAGATACATATAAGATTGATAGATAATAGATAAATAAATAGATAGATAGATGAGAGAGATAGAAAAAAATAAAAAAAGACATTAAGTAGTTAGAGCGAGAGCCAGGGGAAAGAGCGAGAGTAAGGTGTGTGTGTGTGGTGGGAGAGAAACAAAGAGAAAAGAAAAGAGCAGAAAGAAAGTTAGAGAAGAGAGAAGGAGAGAGAAGAGAGAGGAGAGAGAGATAGAAAACAAAGAGAAAGACAATAGAGAGTTTAAAGTATGAGCGAGAGAGAGAGAGAAGGGGGGGGGGGGAGTGAGAGTGAGAGGTGGTGAGAGGAAAGAGAGAGAGAGAAAGAGAGAGAGAGAGGAGAGTGAGAGAAAAGCAGAAAACAAAGACATTAGAAAAAGGGAAAGGAAGAGAGAGAGAGAAAAGGGGGGCAAAAATAGAAACAGGGGAGAGAGGAGAGGAGAGGAGGAGAGGAATAGGGGAAGGAGGGGAGAGAGAGAGAAGAGAGAGAGAGAAAAAAGGAAAATGAAAGAGAAAGAAAAAAGCACAGAGAAAGAGAGAGAGGGGAAAAGAGAGAGAGAGGGAGAAAAGGGGGAGAGAGAGAGAGAGAGGGGAGAGAGGAAGAAAGGGGCGAAAAAAATAGAAGAAAAAACCCAAAAGAGAGACAAAAAGAGAAGGTATGTTTTTTTTTTTTTTGTGTGTGTGCGTGTGTCGTGTGGAGAAGGAGAGTAGGATAGAGATAGAGATAGGGGGGATAGATACATAGAACATAAAAATTTGTACATAGACAGAATGGAGAGAGAGAGAGGATATGGAAAAAGAGAGGAAGACGAAGAAAGAGGAGAGAGTGAGAGAGAGAGAGAGAGAAGAGAGAGAGAGGGGAGGGGGAAAGGGAGAAGGAAAGGGGGAGAGAGAGAGAGAGAGAGAGAGAAAAAAAGAGACAGACAGAGAGAAAAAAAAAAAAAAGTGAAGACAGAGAGAGATGTATTTTTAGTGTGGTGTGTGTGAGAGAGAGAGAAAGAAGAAAGAGAGAGAGAGGAGAGAGAGAGAAAGCACAAAGATGGGGAAGGAGAAAGAGAAAAAAGGGGGAAAGAGAGAGAGAAGGGGGAGAAGGGAGAAAAGGAGAGAGAGAGAGGAGAAAAGAGAGAGAGAGAGAGGAGAAGGAAGACAGAGACGGGCAGAGAGAGAGGGAAAAAGGAGAGAGGAGAAAGAGAGATAGGGGAGGGAGGGAGAGAGATAAAAGAGAGAGGAGAGAGAAAGACAGAGATAGAGATAGATAGATACTAGATAGATAGAAGATAAAAGAAGAGAAGAGAGAGAGAGAGAGAGAGAGAGAGGGAGAGAGGAGACAGGGGGAAGGAAGAAGAGAGAGAGAGAGAGAGAGGGGAGAGGAGAGAGAGAGAGAGGAGAGAGAGAGAGAGAGAAGAGAGAGAGAGAGAGAGGAGAAGAGAGGAGAGAAGCAAAGGGGCAGAGAGAGAGAGGAGAGAGAGAAAAGAAGATAGACAGAGAAAGAGAGTAAGTATTTTTTTTTTTTTGTGGTTTTGTGTGTTGGTGTGTGTGTGGGTTTTGTTGAGAGAGAGAGAGAGAGAGAGAGAGAGAGAGAGAGAGGAGAGAGAGAGAAGAGAACACAGAGACTGGCAAGAGAAAAGGAGAAAAAGGGAGGAGAGAGAGAGAGAGGATAGAGGGAGGGGGGGAGAGGAGTGAAAAAAGGAGAGAGGGGAAAGAGAGAGATAGAATAGAAAAACTAGATAGATAGATAGATAATAGAGGGGAGGAGAGAGAGAGGGGGAAGGAGAGCGAGGGGGAGACAGAGGGGAAAGACGAAGAGGAAAGAGGAGAGAGAGAGGGGGGAAGAGAGAGAGAGAGAGAGAGAGAGAGAGAAAAGGGAAAAGAGAGAGAGAGAGAAGCCCAAAGGAAGGAGAGAGAGGGGGAGAGAGAGAGAAAAGCAGAGATAGACAGAGAAAAGAGAAGTATGTTTTTTTTTGGTGTGTTTGTGTGTGTTTTTGTGTGTGTGTGGAAGAGAGAGGGAGAGAGGGGGAGAGAGAAGGGAGAAAAGGGGAGAGAGAGAGAGAGAGAGAGGGAGAGAGAGGAGGGAGAAGCAAAAGAGGAGAGAGAGAGAGAAGAGAGGAGAGGAGAGGAGAGAAGAGAGAGGAGGGGAGAAAAAAAAAAAAAGAGAGAGGGGAGAGGAAAGAGAAAAAAAGGGGCCAGAGAAGAGAGAAGAAGAGAGGAAAAGGGAGAGGAGAGAGAAAAGCAAAGAGAGACAGAGAGAAAGAGTAAGTTTTTTTTTTTTTTTTTTTTTGTGTGTGTGGGAAGAAGAGAGAGAGAAGAAGAGAGAGAAAAGGAGAGAGAGAGAGGGGAGAGAGAGAGAGAGAGAGAGAGAGGGAGGGGGAGTGAAAGAGGGGAGAGAGGAAAAAGGAGAGTAGAGATGAGTGGGGAGATAGATCCCATAGACAATATAGTTTGATACAAATAATAGGGAGAGAGAGAGAAGATATGTGAGAAGAGGGGAAAGACGAAGAGGAGAGAGAGAGAGGAGAGAGAGGGGGAGGAGGGGAGAGGGGAGAGAGAGAGAGGGGAGAGAGAGAGGAGAAAAGCAAAAGAAAGACAGAGAGAAAAAAAAAAGTGATAGACAGAGAAAAGATGTTTTTTATGTGTGTGTGTGGTGTTTTGGGGGGTTTGTGGAGAGAGAGAGAGAGAGAGAGAGAGAGAAGAGAGGAAAAGGAGAGAAAGCAAGGAGAGAGAGAAGGGGAAAAAGGAGAGGGGAGAGAGGGAGCGGAGAGAGCGAGGGAGAGAGAGAGCGAGAGAGGAGAGAGAAGAGAGAGGAAAAGGAAGAGAGAGAGGGGAAGAGAGGGGAGGAGAGAGAGAGAGAGAGAGAGAGAGAGAGAGTTTAAGAGAGAAGACAGTTTAAAGAGAGAGACAATTTAAAGGAAGAGACAGATTAAAGAGAGAGAGGAGAGAGATAGAGAGACAGTTTAAGAGAGAAAGAGAGAGAAGAGAGAGAGAGGGGCGAAGGGGAGAGAGAGAAGAGGGGAGAGAAGAGCGAGAGAGCGAGAGAGAGGGGACAGAGATGGGAAAAGAGAGAGAGCGAGAGAGAGAGAGAGAGAGGAAGCGAGAAAGAGAGGGACGAGAGAGAGAGAAAAAAAGCGAGGGGGGAAG
>NW_023656726.1:0-3195 GCF_015228065.2 Penaeus monodon | reverse complement strand
TATTGGTAAAAAAACAGAATCCCCTTTTAAAATTACATGGATTTGGTTGGTTTGTTAACTGTTTGTTCGTAGGTAAAATGTGAACCACAACAAAATACCTCAACTAACATACTTAACAAAATTTTTAAGGAATAAGTATAAAAAACAAACTATATAATAAATAATTTATATATTTTTAAAATTATTATATAATATTATTATCACATCTTCTACATCATAATAAAATTAAAAAAACCCCCTACAACAATATATAAAAAAAAATATATATATTATAAAATATGTTTTTTTTGTGTTTACATAATGTTATGTATATATACACATAATTATGGTTGTAATCTTATAACAAATTTTGTATATATACATTGGGTTACGTTGGGTAAGGTTACCAATAGTTGGTTAGTGTTATGTTATTCGCTTCAGGGGGGCATCGCCACTTTGACGGTGTGATAAAAGGGCTCCCCACGGACACCTTACACCTCCTCTTCTCTCTCCCTTTCTTTCCTCCTCTTCTCTCTCCCTCTCTTCCTCCTCTTCTCTCTCCCTCTCTTCCTCCTTTTTCTCGCTCCTCTCCTCTCCTCTTCTCTCTCTCTCTCTTCCTTCTCTTCTCTCTCCCCTATTTCTCCCCTTCTCCCCCCTCTTTTCTCCTCTTCTCTCTCCCTCCCTTTCCCCCTCTTCTCTCTCCCTCTCTTCCCCCTTCTCTCTCACTCTCTTCCTCTTCTCCCCTCCCTCTCCTCCTCGGCCATCTGTCTTTTGCTCCTCCTCTCCTTTCTTAGCTCTCTTTTCCCTCCTATTTTTGCCATTCTCCTTGTTCTCTTGCTCTCTCTGTCAATCTTTCTTTCTCAACTCTCTCTCTCTCTCTCTCTCTCTTCTCTCTCTTTCTCTCTCTCTCTCTCTTCGTCTCTCTCTTCCTCGCTCTCTCTCTTCCTCTCTCTCTCTCTTCCCCCCTCTTTCTCTCTATCTCCCTCTCCCCCCTTTCCCCTCCTTCCCTCTCTCTTCCCCCTTTCCTCCCCCTCCTCTCCTCTTTCCCTCTCTTCCTTTCCCTCCTCTCTCCCTCTCCTTCTCCTCCCTCCTCTCTTTTTCCCACAACACAAAACACGCACACACACGAAACAACACAAAACCACAAACAACACACGCGCGCGTGCCACACACACCCCCCCACGCCAAACGCACGCACACCATGCCACCACAAAAAGCCACATCCACACAAATAACACCACCCACACCCACAAAAATTAGGCAATTATTGTCCTAATATCTCTTAACCAAATTTAAAAATAAACTCGCATCGGGAAAATTCACTAAAATGGAAACTCCCGAAAAACCCCCGGGCCTTTTACTAGAAAAAATGATGTTCAAAGCACAGAATATGGACTCCACCACTAATTGCACAACACCCCCCCAATTTAAACAAGCAGTCACAAGGTCCCACTATGCAAAATATTGTATGGAAAACCCCCTTTTTCTCCTCAAAAAATAACCCGGGAGTTTGGGGGAAAGGTCCCAAATTATCTTTTCCCCCGGGAAAAAATGTTTCCTCTCGAGATTTTCCCAAACGCCAAAAAAAAGGAAAAAAAAAAAACTTTTGGGGGTTTTTTTTTTAAAAATTTTTAAAAATTTTATTTAATATTATTATAGTAAATTAAATAATAATAATAATAAAAACCCAAAAAAAAATAATTAAAAAAAATTTTAAAATTTTTTAATAAAAATTAATGAAAAAAGAAAAATTACAAATTAAGGAGGGGTTTTGAAATAAACCCCTTTTTTTTAAAAAAAATTTTATAATTTAATTTGTTTTTAAATTTCCTAAACTTTTTTTAAAAAAAAAAATCCGTTTAAAAAAAAAAAAATTAAAATTTTAGGTTTAAAAAAAAATATCCCCCTTTTTGCGGTTTTTGGGGGGGGACCCCCCCCCCCGGGTTCCCCCTTTTATTTTTTTTTTTTGTTTATTTTTTTTTTCTTTTTTTTTTTTTTATTTTTTTATGTTTTGTTTTTGGTTTTGCGGTTTTTTTTTTGGGTTTTTTTTTTTTTCCGTTTGGGCTTTTTTTTTTTTAGGGGGTTTTTTTTTTTTTTTTTTTTTTGTCTTTTTTATTTTTTAAAACCCCCAACTTTTTAATTTTTTTATTAAAAATTTTTTTTTTAAAAAAACTTTTTGTTGGGTTTTTTTTTTTAATTTTTAATTAAATAAAAATTATATTTTATGGGTTTTTGTATTTTAAATAATTGAAAAAAAAAAAAAAAAAATTTTTTTTTTCTTTTTTTTTTTTTTCCCCCCCCTTCCCCCCCTTCCTTTTTTCCCTTTTCCCCCCCCCCCTTCCCCCCCCCCTTTTTCCCCCCCCCCTTTTTTCTTTTCCCCCCTTTTTTTTCCCCCCCCCCCCCCCCCTTTCTTCTCCCCTTTTTCCCTTTTTTTTTCCCCCCCCCCTTTTTTTTTTTTTTTTTTTTTTTTTTTCCTTTATACCTCCCCGCTTTTTTTTTTTTTTTCCCCCCCCCCCCCCCCCCCCCCCCCCCCCCCCGGGGGGGGGGGGGGGGGGGGGGGTTTTTTTTTTTTTCCCCCCCCCAAAAAAATTTTTTTTTACCCCCCTTTTCCCCCTTTTTTTTTTTTTTTTCCCCCCCCCCCTTTTTTCTCCCCCCCCCCCTTTTTTTTTTTTTTTTTTTTTCCCCCCCCCGTTTTCCCCCCCCCTTTTTCCCCCCCCCCCCCCCCCCCCCTTTTTCCCCTTTTTTTTTTTCCCCCTTTTTTTTTCCCCCCCCCCTTTTTTTTTTTTTTTCCCCCCCCCCCCCCAAAAAAAAAACCCCCCCCCGGGTTTTTAAACCCTTTTTTTTTTTTTTATTAATTTCCCCTTTTAAAAAAATTTGGCCCCCCCCCGGGGGTTTTTTTTTCCTTTTTTTCTTTTGTTAAAATTTTTTTCTTTTTTTTTTTTTTTCCCCCCCGGGCCCCTTTCCCCTTTTTCTTCTCTTTTCCCTTTTCCCCCCCCCCCCCCCTTTTTTTTCCCCCCTTAAAAATTTTTTTCCCCCCCCCCTTCTCCCCTTTTCTTTCCCCCTCCTTTTCTTCCCCTCCCCTTTTTTTTTTTTTTTTTAAAAAAAAACCCCCCCCCCAAAACCCCCACCCCCCAAAACCCCCCCCCCCCATTTTTTTTAAAATTTTTCTTTTTTTTTATTAATTTTTTTTTTAAAAAAAAAAAAAACCCCCCCCCC
>NW_023656725.1:0-3195 GCF_015228065.2 Penaeus monodon | reverse complement strand
CTTCCACGGTTATTGGGCAAAAATTTGAGTTAAAACAAGAAATTTTAAGAGAATGAAAGAATGGAGAGAAATATTCGAATAGCTTGTCACTCTTTCTGCCCCCCTTCCTCCCCTTTCCTCTTCCCTCTCCTCCTCCCCTTCCTCTCCCTCCCCCTTCCCATTATTCCTTCTTGCCTCTTTTTCCCTATACCCCTGCCCTTCCCTTCCCCTCCCCCCCTCCCTCCGGGCCCCCCACCTGCTCGAGGGCGATACAGTTCCTCAGACAACTTAGGACAGCGCCGTAGCTCTCCCTCGCAACCTTGGGGCAATAAGGAACCCCTGACAACCGAGGTATTTGTGTGTGTGTGTGCGTGTTTTTTTTTTTTGTTTTTGTTGGGAAAAACTTCAGAATCATCTTGTTCAAAGTTATGTTCACAAATATAAATTCACCTCAAATTTTTTCCCGTGCCGCTGGTTCACCTACAAGGACCCTTTGTTCATCACCTTAGGAAAGGAAAAAGGGAACATAGGTATCTGCTCGGGTTGTGTGTTTGAGTGTCTAAACTGCATATGTATGTATTCTGTATTTATATATATATATATATATATTATATATACTTATATATATATATGTATCTAATTAAAATATGTATATATGTATCAAATTTATATATGTATATAGTATCTAAGTATATATCAAATGTAAATTGTGTATGTATGTATGTAGTATGTTGTATGTGTGCATATATTTGTATGTATGTTTACAAACACACACAAAACACGCACAAAACCAGTCGTCACAGAGCCTTTACGGAATTCACCAACAACGAAAATTTAAAATACAACCGCGGCTCTTTCGACGGAAGCCGCGCGGGGCAATGGACTAGAGAATGAAGGGACCCCCGAGTGCCGGAGGATTTGCCAAGGCCCTACGAAGAAGGCAATGACACTGGCATCACGCAGGCCGAAGTAAGGAGACTCGAACCCTCCGCGAGCAACCACAGAAAAACAACTTGAAAACGAAGAAAACAGAAAGAAAGAGAAATGAAGAGAGAAAAAAAAAGGTTACCCCCTTGTGTCACGTTTCTTCCTATCTCCTTACTTAATTATGGCTCGAAAATACCTGAGCTTAGGCATTTCTTCTTTGGGTTCTTTTCTGTCTTTTGTGGAAAGTGTTTATTCTCCGCTGAGATGGAGGCTTCTGTGCCGGGGTTGTAAGGCGGAGGGGGGGGGGAAAGGGGAGGGGGGGGGAAAGGGGCGGGAGAGAGGGAGGGGGTAAGGAAAAGGGGAGGCGAGAGGAAGGACGGAAAACTGACAAGAATGGAGAGAACAAGGGATGGAGCAAGGGGAAACGAGGGAAAAGAAAAAGAAGAGGGCCCCCCAACGGAACGGGGCCGTAAAAGCGTCCCCCCGCCCTTTTATCCCCCCACCTCCGCACGCACGACGGGTACATGATGACCTACGATGACCTGATATCTCGTGCCCCCTCGAGTCTGGCTTGCCCTCCGCTGACTTTTTTTGACCGCGCAAAGGGCAAAATAAACCGAGATTGCGAGATGGGGAAGGGGGGCGTGAACAGGCTGCGTTCATCAACTAAGGACGCGGGAAAGCTGCTTTCACGCAACGCTGGGTACCCGAGGATTTGAATCAAGAACACATGTTTTTTTTGGGGTAAATCTTACTTTCGACCGACAGCGTAAAATAAAACCCAAGGAAAATCCACAACTGGATTTAAAAAAAGAGATAACATAAAACAATATCAAAAAAAAAACTGCTATAAAAACATAAAAACTAAATCCTATTCTGTCGCCGTCTCCCTAAAACATCCCCAAACCCGCTTTTTTCTCTTCCCACGTCTCCAGTAAAAAAAAACAAAAAGAAGATATTATGAATAGAGCCCCCTCCCCCCCCCCTCCCCCGCCTGCCCCTTACTCCCACCCCCCTGACCCGAGGCTCGTGACCTGTTCGACCAATAACATAATGTCTGTTACCCTTTTGCGTGAGCTGACCCCGACGTCGGCCGACTGCGGGCGGGACCTCGTAAACACATCCTTCCTTTAGGCGGAGGATCTTCATCTGCCTCCTTATTTCCTTATTTCCTCCCTCTTCCTTCTGCGTCCTTATTCCGCTGGCATATAAAACACACACACACACACACACACACACACACAACACACACACACACACACACATACATAAAACACACACACACACACACACACACACACACATACCTATTCCGTTCCCCTAGCTCCCTCTGCTCCCTCTCTCCCACTCCCCCCTCACCCTCCTGCCTTTTTGCCAGATTAATTCCTTTTGCTGTAAAAACAGTTCCAAGACGAACCTCAGGTGGAGGGCGAAGGAAGGGGGTGGGGCCACATTCCAGCTGGAGGTTGCATGTACATATACATACATACTCTCTCTCGCTATACATACATACATAAATACAACACACACACACACACAAACACACACACAAAGACACACACACACACAACAAAACACACAAAACACATATATATTTTAATATATATATATATATATATATATATATATATATATATATTATATAATATATATATATATGTGTGTGGTGTGTGTGTGTTGTGTGTGTGTCTGTGTGTGTGGTTTGTGTGTGTGTGTGTGTGTATGTATGTAGGGATGTATAGCGAGAGAGAGTATGTATGTATATGTACATGCAAACCTCCCCGCTGGAATGTGGCCTCCACCCCCTTCCTTCGCCCTCCACCTGAGGTTCTTGGAAACTGATTTACAGCAAAAGGAAATTATCTGGCAAAAAGGCAGGAGGGGAGGGGGGAGGGGAGAGAGGGAGCAGAGGGAGCTAGGGGAACGGGGATAGGTATGTGTGTGTGTGTGTGTGTGTGTGGGGTGTGTGTATGTTGTGTGTGTGTGTGTGTGTGTGTGTGGTGTGTGGTGTGTGTGTGTGTGTGTGTGTTTAATGCGCAGCGAATAAGGGACGCAGAAGGAAGAGGGAGGAAATAAGGAATAAGGAGGCAGATGAAGATCCTCCGCCCAAAGGAAGGATGTGTTTACGAGGTCCCGCCCCCAGTCGGCCGACGGCGGGGGTCAGCTCACGCAGAAGGTAACAGACATTAATGATTATTGGTCGAACAGGTCACGAGCCTCGGGTCAGGGGGGTGGAAGTAAGGGAGGCGGGAGGGGGGGGGGGGGCTTTAAATTTAAAAATTATCGTTT
>NW_023656723.1:0-3196 GCF_015228065.2 Penaeus monodon | reverse complement strand
AATATTTTTTTTTTTTTTTATAATTTTTATTTTTTTCATAAAAAAAAAGTTTAATAATATATATAAAAAATATTTTATAAAAAAAAAAAGGGTATTAATTTTAATATATTATTATATATAAAATATATATATATATTTTTATATATATATATTATATTATTATATATATATATATATTAATAAATTATATAAATATAATTTAATTTTAAAATTAATATATATAATATATATATATATTATATATATATTATATTATATATATATATATAAAATATATATTATATATATATATATATATAATTATATATTTTATATAAATATATATATATATATTATATATATAATTTTATATATATTATATATAATATAATATAAAATATATATAATAAAATATATATAAATAAAAAATGGAATATATAATATATAATATATATATAATATATATATTATATATATAATATATATTATAAAATATATATGTGCGTGTGTGTTTTCTGTGTGTGTGTGTGTGTGTGTTTTGTGGTTTTGGTGTGGTGTGTTTGTGGTGTGTGTGTGTGTTTTTGTTTTGGGTGGGGTGTATATCTCTATATTATATATATATATATATATATATATATATATATCACAATATAACATATGATTATATACTTTTAAAATGGTATATAATAAAAATTATATATAATATAATTATAAATATAAATATTTTAATATATATTTTATTTATATATATTTATATATTTTATATATATATGTATATATATAAACATTATAATAATATTATATTAATATATAATATATATATAATTATACACACACACACAAAAACAACACACACACAACACATATATTATATAAATAATAATATAATATAATATAATATATTATATATACATAAAATATATATAATATAATATATATCCATTTTAAAATTTTAAAAAATTTATATATATTTTTTAAATTATTATTATTATTATATTATAAATTATTTTAAAATATATAATATTTTATATATATATATATTATTATTTTTTATAATATATAATATATGTATATGGTGTGTGTGTATGTTTATTTATTTTATTATTTTATTTTAATATTTTTATTTTTATATTATATATTTGGTGTGGGGGTGTGTGTGGTGTGTGTGTGTATGGTGTGGTGTTGTTTTTTGTGTTTAAAACCATCTATTTTTTTTTATTTTTTTTTTAAAAAAAAATTTTTTTTTTTTATTATATTTTAATTATATATATAATATTTTCATCATCACAAAAGGGGGTAACGCCGACGGGGGACCATGGCCCTCCCCCTTCGTTTCCAGCCACGAGGATCCCGAGCGAGTTCCGGCGGGCCATGGCCCAACTTAAATCTTCGGCGGGGTCCGTCGGCTACCAAAGCCTGATCCCTGGGTCTACCACGGGTCTCCTCTACCCGGTTTTGCTCACAAAGAGACAATCTGATGGGCAGGCATCCACAGTAAAACGGTAGGGGCAATAGCCTGAGTTTTGGGAATCCCTATTAGCAAGTAAAAGATCCCATGCCATCCACAGTGAACCGAGTTGGGCAATGGTCTGCCAACTTGCACCCTGATCCGGCAAAAAGGGCTTGTTACAAAAGGCATAAAACAAAAAACCCCAAGGCACTGGATAAAGTCCCCGGTTTTGTTCCACGAGCAAAAAGGCAATATCAAGGGCCTTTTAAGGGCGGGAGCTTGGTCCTTCTGATAGGTACCGACATCTCCAAATGCTCTTGTTGATTGAGTTTATGGCTCCTGTTGCCAGACCAATCCTTTTCTACTGACTTCTTGGTCTGACAGTCCAGAGATATGGACTACACTCCCAAAGGTATGTGAAACTCTCTCTAACTTCAACATCCTCGCCGTAAGCATTGATTGACTGAACGGATTCCCCTAACGGGCCCCCCAAAGCCTGAATCTTGGTTTGGTCTTGAAACCTCTAGGCCTAAGGGCTTTGCCTTATTGCTAAATGCATTAAGAGCCCCCCGCCAGTAACTCCGGGGACTCAGATAGGATAGCAACATCATGGGCAAAGTCAAGGTCTGAGCCCTTTGATATTGCCTAGTGTTGCTCCCCACTGACTTATTATCCAGTCCATACAGTTGTTGATAATTGTTGTTGCAAGGACACAGCCTGCCTCACCCCTGAATTAACAGGGACGAAGTGACAGACCCCACCACACTTACAGCACTGCAGAAACCAGTATGAAGGCTTGCTATTAGACCAATAATCTGCATCAAAATTTCCGAGTCTCAGGATTCCCATAGCGACTCCCGATGCACTGAGTCAAAACGCCTTCTTGAGGTCAGTGTAGGCTTAAACAGCCCCTGAACAACTCACGACGGCATTCCACAATTACTCGAAGCGCTAGTATTCGGTCTATTGTGGCTTACCAGGAGCAAATCCAGACTGCTCCCGTCTCTAATGCCCCAGTAGGTGCTGTGGATCCATTTCAGAAGTATGTGGGCGAGAACTTTTCCTGGTATGCTGAGCAGTTTAATGCCACGGGAGTTGCTACAATCCCAAGATCACCTTTCCCCTTCCAGAGAGGGATAACCACGCCCTCAGCAGGTCAGGGGGAATGGTACCAGACTGCCAGATGGCAGTCAGGATGTATGCAGTCCCGAGCCATAGGTTCACCCCCAGCCTTTAGTAGTTCAGCAGGGATGTATCGCACCCACTCCTTCTTCTATGGTCAAAGCCATATTTCCTTCTAATGGGAAATCCACTCGGGCTTTATCTAGAGGGGCACTATTGATTAACGTTAAATGTGAGCTCTCCTTATCATTACCGAGTATACTCTTAATGAACCCACACAGAACAATATAATATTCCATAAGAGGGTTTCTGATCTAATGTCAGTCTTAAGGGGGTAACTGAGAGAAGAGTAATGTCAAACAATTGATAATCTTACACTGATATATTGAATTATAAAAAATTAAACTTGTACAAATAAAAGCCTTAATTGACACAGATCTCCAATTTCTCCAGTAATGGTGTAGAAACTGTCCTTCTTTTGTTTCTTTTGAATCCTTTGTGTACAGACTTCTCAAATTCTTCATTTCTTCACTGATCAGTCAAAAGATTCTACGGATGGAATCGCTTCTCTGCCCATCCTCAAGGATATCTCATGAAGCAAACAAAAACCAAAAAAAAAAAAAAAACCAAAAAAAAGGAAAAAAA
>NW_023656722.1:0-3198 GCF_015228065.2 Penaeus monodon | reverse complement strand
TATAATATAAATAAAGTAAAAAAAAATAAAATTTTATTAAAATTTTTAATAAAAATTATTATATATATATATATATATTATTTTATATATATATTATAAAAATATATATATAATATAATATTATAATTATATATATATATATATATATAAATATTAATAATATATATATATAATAAATAGATGATAGATAGATAGATAGATAGATAGATAGTAGATAGAAATATAAAAAAATTTTAAACGTATATATATATAATAACATTATATATATATTTTATATATATAAATATATATATATATTAAATTATATTTATATGTATATATATATGTATTTATTATATTATAAAATTTTTATATTAATTATATTTTAAATATATATATATATATGTATATAATAGACTGTGTGTGTGGTGTGTCTCTCTCTTCTTCCTCTCTCTCTCTCTCTCTCTCTCCTCTCTCTCTCTCTTTTTTATTAAATATATATATATTATATATTAAAATATATATACATTTATATATATATATATTAAAAATATATATATATATTAAAATATATATTACTATATATATTATATATGTAATATATATAGTATATATATATGATATATATATTTATATATATATATATAAAATATATTATATATAATATATATTTATAAAATTTTATATATATTTTATATATATATATATGTATAAATAATAAATATAAATATATATATATTTATATATATGTATATATATAATTATATATAAAATAATATATATATATATATATATATATAAAATATATATATATAATAATATATAATTATGCATATTATATACACACACACACACACACACACATATAAAATATTTTATATATAATATATATTATATAAATATATATATATATATATATATAATATGCAAAATATATATATATATATATACTTTATTATATATATATTATATATATATATATTATTATATGTGTGTGTGTTTTTGTGTGTGTGTGTGTGTGTGTGTGTTGTGTGTTGTGTGTGGTGTGTGTGTGTGTGTGTATATATATATATATTATAAAACATATATATATATATATATATGATATATATACATATATATATTATATATATAGTATATATATAGTATATATTAAAGTATATAATATTTTTAATATTCATATATATATTATATGTATATATATTTTATATATATTAATAATTTTATATTAATATAATATATATCTATTTATACATATTCTTATTTTATATATAAAATATATTATATATTTTATTATATTATATATATATATATTAAAGATGGAATAATGCAATGCCGCATTGATATTGAAAATCTCCGGGTATGAAACCGGAGGCCAGTGCTAAACCACCCATGCCCTATAACACATTTAACATTTTAACATATATATATATATATATATATATATATATGTATATATATGTATATATATATTATATATATATATATATATATATATATATATATATATATATATATATATAATAATGCATATATATATACACACACACACACACACACACATATATATATATATATATATAAATATATATATATATATATATAGTATATATATATATATATATATATATATATATTATATATATATATATATATATATATATATATATATATATATATATATATATATATATATATATATATATATATATATATATATATTAAAGATGGAATAATGCAATGCCTCATTGATATTGAAAAATCTCCGGGTATGAAACCGGAGGCCAGTGCTAAACCACCCATGCCCTATAACACATTTAACATTTTCTCAGGTCAGATATTACAAGCATATGGTTCGTCTTAATCATACATGCATAATACCGGAACTTAAATGAATTTCTCCAGAAACAAAATTAATACATATTGGTTTCTTCATTAAAATATCCATTATAGAACCTTAATATAATAAGCAACAGTGAAATATAACTGCGTACCCTCTAATTAAAGAGAATGCCTTGTGGGGGGAAACAAAGAAAACTGAACTTTGTAGGCTAAACTCGCATATTTACACTGTTTCTTTATCTTAGTGTAATAATGTAAACGTATGTAGCACCTGATACAAAAATAGTAAAATAAAGTATCATCTTTTTAAGAAAATAAAACATCATCTTTCTAAATAATTATTTAAGTACTAATTATCTTACCAGCTAAAGACTAATTAAATGAGGTATACATAATTAACATATGAGTAAAGACCAAGGAAGTGAGGTATACAAAGGGTGGTCACAGACGAATTTTTGGGTCATTCTTACTTCGTGTCCTAGTGCTCATTACATTATCACCATTATTGTAATTATACTCATAATAACAATAATAATAGTAATAATAATAATAACAAAGATTATAACAATAATAACATATTATAATAATTGTTCTTATCATCATTTTACATTTTATCGTTATTATTGAAATTATTGCAGTTATATATGTATATATATATATATTATATATATATATATATATATATATATATATATATATTTATATATATATATATATGTGTGTGTGTGTGTGTGTGTGTGTGTGTGTGTGTGTGTGTGTGTGTGTGTGTGTGTGTGTGTGTGAGTGTATTTATATTTCAATTATACTACTACTAATAATAATAATGATGATAATGTAATTAGTAATTTGATTATTATTATCATTATTATGGTTATTATCACATTTGTAATATATAGTTTTGTAATAATACAAAAATGATAGTAATGATAATAATAATAATAAAATAATAATAATAATAATAAAATATTGATAATAATAATAATAATAATTTTATTATTATTATTATTATTATTTTATCATTATTATTATAATTAATAATGATATTATTATCATCATTATTATTATTGCAATTATTCCCATTTTAATCAAATTTATAATCTAAATAGCAATTTTATAAAAAAAAATCTCATTTTTATCATTTAGGATCCATTGGCTTATTTAGGATCCATTTGCTCAACTTTAATCCATGGGCTCATCTATAATCTCGGATCCATTGGCTCATCCGCACCCCACGCACACACACATACATACCCATGGAGACGCACACACAGACATACTAAATGAAGGGAGAATTTTCCCTAAATGGAATGAATTATGTTTGTGTTTCAATTCTCATAATTCTTATGACTCATTTCAACTCTCATAATTTTCATAATT
>NW_023656720.1:0-3203 GCF_015228065.2 Penaeus monodon | reverse complement strand
TTTGGGCAGAGTCCATATATCAGCCAACACATCTAGAGAACAAGGAATGGGAAGCCTTATCTACCTTTGCGAGATGTGGTCTTAGCTGTCTTTGCAGTGACTGAGAGACTGTTATGTCGAAGCCTTTGCATCAAGCAGGTAAATATGATTCAGTACTTTTGTCTTTTTTTTTGGGAGTATTATTATTAGTCATCATCATCACCATCAACAGTGCCATCATTCATCAAACATTATCAGTCATCAGTCACCAAATGCCATTAACTCATTTGCTTGAGCAGAATATGGGTTTGACTTGGAGTATGCTTCAGGAGTATGTGTGGCTGACTGGGTTTGCTTCCTTGGCCTTTTTCAGATGTGGCCGGTACATAAAAACTCGCTGAGTGCACTGGCCAAAGTAATATGATTTTTTTTTTATATCATTTGTATGCAAAACAAGATTTTGATGTTTTTGCATATTCAGAGATGTGTGATAAGAAATTTAGTTGCTAGATAAAAGCTGTAGTAGCCTCATTATATCTATTTTAATAAATAAGGTATATTACACTCTGTGTATAAGACTCAGTGTGGCTTTATTGAAGGATAAAAAAAAAAAAAAATCACTTGTTATCGTAAATTCTTATGTACAAAAAAACAATATGGTAGTAGTGGATATACAAGGTGCTGCTGCGCTGGTTTCAGTATATAATTTATTTGTGTCATACTTCAAGATTGTCACACTAGCAGAGTGCCAAAAGACAATGTGAGTATTTGACATGAGGAGATAGATCTCTTAAACAAGAGTGAAGGTTTCTTTCAAGTTCACTCAACAACAACAGAGTGTCATGTTTTGGTGTGCATGGCGGGGCAAATGATTTATGTGCTAAAAGTTACCCTTTTATATAAACAATAGTCAGTCAGATTACACATCCTGCCCTTCCTCGGGCCCAGTGCCTCAGGGCATGTGTTGTGGGCATAAGGGTTCCTTATAAAGAACAGCATGCATCATTATAACTTTGTAATTCAGAGCTATGTCCAAGTTGGCTGTGATATGAATAACACGTCACCAGGAGCCAAGACCAAATAAAACTGTGATGTGAACCCCACATTATCCATAGGGTATGATTTAATCACCACCAGCCACCATTAATCACCTCCAGTCACCATTAATGAACACCATTCATCATTAACCCTACGCTTTAGAGACATGCCCATCACATCATGAAAATATTTGGCTGAGGGGCGGGTGACGTGAACATACCGTCATTGGAAAATTTAGTTGAGGTCTTGGTGCGGGAACTTGCCTCATGATAATTTTGGCTTAAAGCTATGGTGATGGGAGTGACTCTCCATGAGTGCATAAAGCTCTTGGAGGATGATTAGATTTAGTGGGCATTTACGTTATTTCCATCAATAAAACAAGTGTGGAATGTACAATGGTGAGCCATGACTGGAAGAGCACAGGCTCCAGGGAGGATGCTTTTTCCATATTCAAGATCTTATTCCTGCCAGCTGGAACTGGTGGTGCAGGTTGTATTATAGGAAATTGAATGTAAAAAAAAGATAAATAAATAAAAATATATATAAAATTTAATATATATATAATATATATATAATATATATATAATATTATATATATATTATATATATATTATTATATATTAAAATTTTGGGGCCGCGGTGGCCGAATGGTTAGAGCGCGGACTCAAGACTGTCACGACGGCAATCTGAGTTCGAGGGTTCGAGTCACCGACGCCGCGTTTTTCCCCTTTAGGCAAGGAACTTCACCTCGATTGCCGCCTAGCCACTGGGGGACCAAGTCAGCCCAAGTCAGTGCCAGGTAAATAGAGATGGGACTGGGGGAAAAAAAAAAAAAAAAAAAAAACACACGGGCGGAAGGCAATGGCAAACCACCGCTCTAAATTGCCAAGAAAAATCATGGAAGCACATGATCGTCAAGGCCGCGGTGGTCGAATGGTTAGAGCGTCGGACTCAAGACTGTCACGAGGGCCCAATCTGACTTCGAGGGTTCGAGTCACCGACCGCCGCGTTTTGTTTCCCTTGGGCAAGGTCCTTCACCTCGATTGCCTGCCTCGCCACTGGGTGGCCAAGCCCGCTACAAATCAGTGCTGGTCCCAAGCCCGGATAAAATAAGAGAGAATGTTACCTAAAAAGGTAACACGGCACTCTCCGTGGAAAGGAACTGGGGACCCTACCCCGTACTCACTCCAAGAGCATCACAACGTGAAAACTGCAATTGAGTATCATGCTGTGACCACGGCGGCTCAGACATGAACCTACCGTTAAATGATGATGATATTATATATTATATATTATATATTATATATTATATATTATATATTATATATTATATATTATATATTATATATTATATTTTTATATATTATAATTATATATTATTATTATATATTATATATTTATATATATATATATATATATTATATATATATATATATATATATATTATAAATATATATATATATATATATATATATATTATATATATATATATTATAATAAAAATATAATAATAAAAATTTAGTAATAGATAGATATAATAGATAGATAGATAGATAGATAGATAGATAGATAGATAGATAGATATATATATATAAAAATATAATATAAAATTATATATATATATATATATATATATATATATATTATATATATATATATATATATAATATATATATATATATATATATATATTATATATATATATATATATATAATATTATACTATATATATTTTATTTATACTTTTATTTATATATATAAAATAATATATATATATATATATATATATATATATATATATATAATATATAATAATATTTATAATATTATATTTTAAAATTTAAAAATTTATAAAAATTTATTTTATATATATAGATATAAAATATATATATATATATATATATATATTATATATATAATTTTAAATATATAATATATAATATATAATATATATATATATTAAAAAAAAAATTATATATTATTTAAAATTAATATAAAATTTAAATATTATAATTATATATAAAAAATATATAAAAATATAAATTTTTTAAATATATATAAAAAAATTAATTAATATATAATAAAATATAATTTTTTAAATATTTTAAATTATATAAAAAAAAAATTTTAAATATAGAATTTTTTAAATTTAATTTTAAATTAAAATTAAAAAATTTTTAAAATTT
>NW_023656719.1:0-3205 GCF_015228065.2 Penaeus monodon | reverse complement strand
AATTTTAATTTTTTTTTAACTTTTTTTAATAATTTTTTTTTTTAATTTTAAATATTTAAAAAAATTTTAATTTTTATAAAATTTTTATATTTTTCGTTTTTTTTTTTTTTTTCCTTTTGTCTAAAATTCACTAATTAATTTTTTTTTTAATCTAAAATTCACTAATTTTTTTTTATTCTTTTAATTCACTAATTGAATTTTTTTTTATCTAAAATTCACTTTTTTTTTTTTTTTTTTTTTAATTAAAATTCACTATTTTTTTTAATCAAAATATATTTTTTTTTTTTTTTTTAATCTAAAATTCGCTAATTATCATATTTTTTCCTTTTTTATCAAAAAATTCGCTAATTATCATATTTTTTCTTTTCTTTTCAGATGCACAGTTTTAGTTCTCAGTTGCCAATTAAGCTTCGTAAAAACGGTAAGTAATTTTTAATATTATAATATATTATCTATATTATAATATAATATATATTATTATTAATATTATAATACAATTATGATATATTTTAATATTATTTTTAATCAATTTTTTCCCATTATTTTTTTTACAATTTTGTCCAATTTAGGGTTACGAGCCTACTGTGATTTTTGGGGTTTATTTTGTTAATTAAATTTCGTAAAAAACGGGTTAATAATAAATCATTATGATTATTATTATTATTATTATTATTATTATTATTATCCAATTGAGAAAATGCTGTAGGGTTACGAACCTAAATTGAAAATATTTTAGGCCATTTCCATCAATATTTGATTAAAATGATTTTCATTTTCTTTTTTTTTTTTTTTATCTAATTCTATTTATTTCTTTATTTTCATTTATTTCTTTTTTTTTGTTTCTTTTCTTTTTTTCATTTAGGGAAAATGAAAAAAAAAAAAAAAAAAAAAAAAAAAAAAAAAAAAAAAAAAAAATAAAAAAAAAAACACAAAGATAATGATAATTTAAATTCAAAATTTGTTTTTTTAATGTATTACTGTGCTAAAAATTTGAGAAATTATATGGAAATAATGATTAAAAAATATAAAAACTCGAAAAATCTCAATGGAAACAGTGTTGCCAATAAAGCTGTGTGTGTGTGGTGTGTTGTGGGGTTTTTGTGTGTGGTTTTTTGTGTGTGTTTTTTGGTGTAATGAATGAGCAAGTGTGTATATGTGTGTGTGTGTGTGTGTATGTGTGTGTGTGTGTGTGCGTGTGTAAGTGAATGAGCAAGTTGTTGTGTGGGTGTCTAAACCGACGTAGGATGTTTTATGCCCCATTGTAAGATTACGTACTACTATGTATGTAGTATGTAGTATGTTTAGTATTTTGTACGATGTTTGTATTTTTGAATGTATGACGTTGTAAGCATATTCGCATGCATTTGTATATATGTATATACGCATGTAAGCATGTATGTATTTACTGTATGTATGTATGTATGTATGTATGTATGTACGTACATGTGTGATCACTGGGTTCATTTTTTCTGTCCTTATTTGGATAAACAACTTTCTAGGTTTGCAAAACCAGTTTCCCGTTTTATCTCTATATTTTTTTCTGTCTGTTTTTCACTCACTCTCTTTATGTCTGTCTGTCTGTCTCTCTTTGTCTCTGTCTTTCTCTGTTTATCTGCCTTTTTGTCGTTGTTGTCTCTTCCTCTTCTTTCTTCTTGGTCTGTCTGTCTCTAGCCCCTCTCTCTCTCTCTCTCTTTCTCTCTCTCTCTCTCTATGTCTCTTTCTCTATGTCTCTCTTCTCTCTCTCTCTCTCTCTCTCTCTCCCCTCTACTCTCTCTCTCTCTCTCTCTCTCTCTTTCTTCTTCTCTCTCTTGTCTCTTTCTCTATGTCTCTCTTTCCTCTCTCTCTCTCCTCTCTCTCTCTCTCTCTCTCTCTCTCTCTCTCTCTCTCTCTCCATAAAGAACAGCTGAATATCATCTCTGGTTAAGCAACAAGTGACTGCAGTGTTCATAACATTTTTTTTGTTGAAAATTTAACCTTTGAGAGAGAGAGAGAGAAGAGAGAGAGAGAGGAGAGGAAAAGAGAGAGAGAGGGGAGAGAGAGAGGAGAGAGAAAAGGAGGGGAGACAGAGAGAGAGGAGAAAAAATTTAACCTTTGAGAGAGAGAGAGAGAGAGAGAGAGAGAAGAGAGAGAGAGATGGGGGAAAAGATGGAGGAGAGAGAGAGGGAGAAGAAAAAGAAGAAAAGAGGAGAGAGAGAGAGAGAGAGAGAGAGAGAGAGAGAGAGAAAGAAAGAAATAGAAAAGAGAGGGGAGAGAGAGAGAGCGGGAGAGGAGAGAGGAGAGAGAGAGGAGGAGAGGGAAAGAGAGAGAGAGAGAGAGAGAGAGAGAGAGAGGGGAGAGAGAGGGGGGGTGGGGGGAAGATGGAGAGAGAGTAGGGAAAGAGAGAGAGAGAGAGAGAAGGAGAGAATAAGAAAGAAAGAAAGAAAGAGAGGGAGAGAGATAGGATAACGAACAGGAGTAGAGGAGACAGAAGAAGAGATAACAGATTGGCCAATTTGCGATTGGCTTTGATAGAGCTTGTGGTTTTCAATTTGATTGGGAGAGAGGAGGAGAGAAGGGGAGAGAGGGGAAAGGAGAGAGAGAGAGAGAGAGAGAGAGAGAGAGAGAGAGGAGGGGGAGAGAGAGGAGAGAGAGAGAGAGAGAGAGGAAGAGGAAGAGGAAGATATAAGGAGAGGAAGAGAGAGAAGAGAGAGAGAGAGGAGGAAAAGAGGAGAGAGAGAGAGAGAGAGAGAGAGAGGCGGAAAGAAGATGAGAAGAGAGAGAGAGAGGAGGAGAGAGAGAGAGAAGAGGAGAGAGAGGGGAGACTCTTAAGGAAATGTTTACTTCCTCTCTCTCTCTCTCCTCTCTCTCTCTCTCTTCTCTCTCTCCTCTTTCCCTTCTCCCTTCTTCTCTCTCTCTCTCTCTCTCCTCTCCTTTTCTCTCTCTCTCTTCTCTCTCTCTCTTCTCTCTCTCCCTCTCCTTCTCTCTCTCTCTCATTTACATGCACATAAAGTTGATCCCATTTCCAGAAAAACATTGTTACTAAGGCCTGAGAGGATGTCGTTTGGCCCCAAAAACGCAACGTCAGCAGCTGGTATCAAGAAGAGAGGGTCGAACGCGATGCCTCAAGCTATGCCCTACACACATACAACATACTACATACATAATACACACAGCCCCACCCCCAAACACAACACACACCCCCCAAAACCCACACCCCAACCACACA
>NW_023656718.1:17500-28671 GCF_015228065.2 Penaeus monodon | reverse complement strand
ATTAATTTTTGGGAATTTTTTTTTTATTATTAAAAATTTAAAAAAAAGAGAAAAATTTTTTCTTGTTTAAAAGTTTATTTTTAAAGTTAATTCAGGTTTTTTGTCCAACCGTAACAATCCAAATTTTTTTACAGAAAAAATAAAAGAACTGGCACCACACTCGCACGACGCAGCGCGCACCATTCGATATAACATATGTATGTTTTTATACATCAACGGTGAAAAGTTTTGAAGGGTAAATCACGGGAATAAAAAAGAGGATGATATTACTCATTTCCCCTTTGCTCGTATTTATGCGTCAAAATACCCAGGCACGCCCTTTTAAAAAGGCTTTGGTATCAAAGCCACTTTTCCTCCAAAAATGCCCCCAATGTTGAAAAACATTAAAGGTACTAATTTAAAGCCCTCGGGATTTCAGGATGGACAAGGGAAGTCAAGCAGCGGAGGTCTCAGGTAAAGGCAGACGTCTCTCGTCTCAAAAGTTCCCGGCGGGTTTTATTTTCCCCTACGGTTCGCTCGCCCGAGATCGTTACAGCTTCTTTCCCAATTTTTTTAAAAATGACAATTTTGCAATATATACTATGCGCGTGTGATGTTTTTGGCATCTATTTTTTTTTAAAGGTTTGCTCGTGCGTGTGGGGTGTGGGTGTGTTGTGGTGTGTGTGTGTGTGTGTGGTGGGGTTGTTGTGTGGTGTGTGGGGTGTTTGTTGGTGGGGGCGCGGTGGGGTTTAGTATGTACCTGTGGCATACAAACCCTTTAGCCATCCTTACATAACAAACTGACCCAGAACCTGGAAGAATAATGTTTTCACGGAGGTGGTCAGGAATTTCTACGATATATTTTCACATATTTATTTTTTCGCTTATTTTGAATACCCAAAAAAATAGATCCCATTTTTGAATAAAAAAGAATTAAAAAAATAGGGGCGAGGGGGGGGGTGAAAGGGGACAAATAGGATAATAAAGAACATACAAAAAAATCGAAAAATTTAACGAAAAGAGATCGTTGGATGGGAAGCAATAGGCAAGGGCGAGAGCAAAAAAGGATTAAAAATTTTTGACGAGCGCTTAGTGAGGAAGTTTAGAGGTGATTCAAGGTCAGTGGTTTTAAAAGAACGGTCTGAAATAAAGAACAAAATAACAAAAAGGAAATTACTCCAAATATGAATGTTTATTAGTATATTACACACATAATGATACATACATTAATGAAAATACAATATGTATATATACACATATATGTGAACATAAACACACCCCAACACACACACACACACAACAACAAACACACACACACACCACACGCACACGCCACGCAACGCACACGCCACACAAACCACACACACACACCCACACACAACACAAAAAATAATATTTTATTTTATATATTTTTATATATAATATATTTTAATATTATATATTTAACATAACACAGTATGTATTTTATTTTTTCAAGCATACAGTAAGGAAAAGAAGAGGACGAAAAAGCCCGTCTGTGGCCGCGGGTTTTCGAGCAGCGTCGAAGCCCCGTAGGCGCCGATTTTAAAAAATGTTTTTTTTTTTTTTTTTTTTTTTACGGCATATTGGGAAGGGGTACCCACTATACAAAAAACTGTAAATGATAAATAAAGGATCACACAAAAATATTTCATACCCAAAAGGGGTTTTTTCCATTTGATAGGTATGTTTATTACGATCAGGTAGCGGGGCCCAAAACGCCTTTTGATTTAGTTTGCAAAAAAAGGAACAACAAAAAATAGAAAACCCAGCCTTTTGGCACCGTTCTCGTTTTTCCTTCATCTTTTGTGAAGTAAAATTGTAATGAAATGGATAAACTGCCCGTTTTCACGTAAAGCAAAAAATTTTGAAAAAAAGGATTCTTTGAGGAGGGCCCACGTAAAGAACAAAGGAACACGGGTTAAGAAAAAAAAGAAAAAGAAGACAAAAAAAATTCCCAAAAAGTTAGCAGGGAAAACTAAAAGGATAAAAGATGGCGCAACGAGTTGCCTTTTGTTTATCACTGGCACTAAAATCTTTTACAAAAATATTTTTATAACATACTTTTTTTTTTCTCAACGAAAATACATGAAAAATGTGAAATGAGGTCTTTAATTTTGGCCCAAAACAACACACCAAAAACACACCCACACACACCACCCCACACACCAACAACACAACAACACACAACACCAACCCACCACACCACCCCACACACAAACAAAAAAACACACACGGCCGCGCGCACAAAACACACACACCCAAATATAATACCTAATATTAGCACACGGCAACACCACACACAACACGGCGCGCGCGCCGCAAATATGATAAACAGATATACGTGTATGAATATATAATATATACAACATATATAACGCCACGGGGGCCCGAGTGGTTAGATCACGGATCAAGACTGGCACGAGGGCAATCTGAGTTCGGGGGTTCGACTACCGGCAGGCGCGTTGTTCCTTTGGGGCAAGGAATTTCACTTCGATGCCCCAAAACTATAGGGGAAAAACCCCAGCCCAAGTCAGTGTGGCCCCAAGGCGGATAAAACAGAGAGAAAGTTTAATAAAAGGTAACCCCGGACTCTCTTCACTTTCATTCTTTCAGGACATCGCAGCAAAGAAAAGGACCTCCTCTCCCTCCTCCCCTCTTCCCCGGTGAATCGACCCTTAATGGCGTTTTAGAGGAAGGGAGGAGGGTTTCCCGGCAAGGGTGGGGGAAACGGGGCGCAGGGGGGGAGCCGAGCAACCCCAAGAGAGCCCCATGATCCCTGGGATGTGTGGTTTTGAGGGGGATATTAAAGAGATGCACCGCGCCCGGTCCCATGCAACCCGGGCCCTCGGCTTTCCCGCGTTCCCGGGGACGGGACGCGCCCCCCCCATTGTTTGATGCCACGATGTATGTGTTTGCAGTAGTTGGCCCTCAAGCCTTTTTTTCCCAAATGAATTTGGGGCATTAGGATAACCCCTTTGCACACCTTCGGGTGAACTGGACCCCATTTTGGGGCGCGTGCTGGGACGGGGGCAGCCCTTTTCCCTCCCGAGGGAGGGTGTGTTGGGGGGCCTGAGAACTGCTTACGGTGTGCATAGAGTTCCCATTTTTTTGTAGGGGGGGCGGGCGCCATCTGATGACTGCCCCCTTTTTTTTTTCGAATAGGGGATGGGGTCGGTCCCCTCTATCTCACTGAGGTGAAACTTTGGGTTTTTCAGAGAGAAGGGGGTTCCTTTAAACCCACCCCAAAAAGAACGCCGGAAAAAAGTCAGTCCTCTCCCACGTGATGGAAACGTCTGGGTTTGGGCTTTTTTCCCGAGGGACAAAGCTTACTGGAACGGGTACAGGACCCCCTTCTTCACTGTGAAACATCCTTGGATGTTTCGAAGAGAAGGGGGTTTCACCAAAAAAAAGCCCTCCCATAGGAACCCCCTGGAAAAATTTTAAATTTTCTTCCCTCACTGGGGGTGAAACGTCTGGGGCCCGGCTTTTTTCAGAGGGAGAAGGAATGACAGGAAAAGGTGGGCTCCCCCCCCTTTTTCAATGAGGGAAACAACTTTGGGGGTTTTCGGGAAAAAAGAGGGATTCATTTTAAAAAAGGGTACAGGTCCTCTTGAGGAGGGAGAGGAATCCCTTAAAAAAAGGAAAGAGTCCTCCTCATGGGGGGGGAGCAGAAGTGTTCCCATCAATGATGCCCTGTGGGTGGAAGGAATCCCCTTTGGAACCCCCAGAGGTTGTACCTACCCATGTGTATGCCGTGCGTGGCCCCTTGGAGCGGGGAGAGGGGAGTCCTGGAGGTTGAGCGTGCGGACAGTACCCCTTTTGCGGCTAGCAACACCCCCTTTTGGTCTCATTCGGAAAGAAGGCGGCTTTTTCCAGGCCCGGTCAGGAAAATCGGCTGGTTCCCTCGGGAGGCTAGGGTCAACCGTCATGCTCCCGTTGGACCCACCCCGCCGTGCGTACCAGTGCAAACGGCAAATTTGGCTGCGAACCCACCCACACCCCTTTTGCTTTTAGCATTGGTTCTAGCATCGCTTCCCTTGGGGGGATCTGGGGGGTGGGGGCGTGAGGGGAGAAGCACTGCAAGTATAGGGAAAAAATCAAAAAAAAAACCCCCCACAGCCCGACCTTACTGTGACGACCCGTGCAAGGCCAGACCACGGCACCCACCCTGAAGCCTTAGTCCCTCCGGGGGGAAAAAGAAAACTCGAGCACAGGTGACATTTGTCATCCCTGTCCCAAAGATTGGACAAGACGGAAAAAAAAAAATTTAAAATTGTAACAAACCCCTTTTGGGGCCCCCTCCACCCAAAAAGCAAAGGGGGCCCCCTTCAGCGCCCCCACTGATAATCAGGGCCCCCAGTGAACAGCCGAAACAGTTGGGCCTCCAGACAAGCCCAAACCGAAAGGGGCGGCCCAAAACGGCCGGGGCCGGGACCGACTTGAGGCGATTTGGGCCCCCCAAGGCGTTCCCGCAATTCAAGGCCCCCGTCAAACCCAAAGGGGCTTTGAAATCCCCCAAAATGGAAGGGCTTTGGAGAGCCACCCAAAAACCCGGCTGTCAAAGGGTTCGCGAGATCAGAAGACATACCCCAAAGATCAAGCCCCCCTTTTTCCTGCAGGAAACAAAGGACTAAAAGAGGGAGGAAAGTGACCCTCTCCCCACTGAATCCTGAGGAAAAAGAGAGTAAGATTCCAGTTCATACGATGTGGAGGAATAGATCACACCCACAGGTCGGGGAGGTTCCGATTGCGAAGGGGAAGACTAAACCCAGGCAAGTCCTGGGCCCATGAAAGGTCCCCAAAACCCTTCCCTTGATCGGGTAACGGGGTGCCTATCCCTACGTACCTGAACCATTCGGTTTTTCAAGTGCCAGAAGTAGGACACCACCAGGCTAACGCACGCAACCCAAAATTTGGGGTGTCGTAGCAAGGCACACAAACTGAGGTGTGCAAAAGGCAATAAAAAGAAAAGAAGGACACAACACCCAAAAATGTCCTAACGTGCCAAGAGGCACAGCCGGAGCGGCTGCTTGCAGGAAAGAGGCGGCCTCAAACGGCAAGAGGTTGCAAGAAGGACCAGATTGTTCCTCCCCCCCAGGCCCACTCTGGGGAGGAAAAAAGCGAAAAGGCTTCCCGATTTTCCTAAGAGGAAGGAAGCTGCCCCCCCACCGAAACGGAGATCCCCGACAATCAGGATTTCCCCCCAAGTAAAGCAAGGCAGAGGAACCACGGGGAAGAAAGGTTTCCCCAAAGCCCCACACGGCCCCCCCAGACCAGAAGACATTTTTTTCGACGGGGGGACATGTGATTCTGATCCCTGCTGAGCACAGCAGTGGCAGTACCCTTGCCCAGGACAAGGAAGAGGGGAAAAGGCAGTGACGTCGCCATGACGGTTTCAAACAACTGTCAAAGCAAAAAAGGGAAAGGGAAAGTGGAGAGAGCCAAACAGCCCAACCTCTCCCTCCCCCCAAGTCGGATCCCCCCCCCACCCCAACCCAGGTACCCCCACAAGAAGCCTAGAGGCCATGCCCTCCAGGAGAGCCTAACCAGGCTGTTTCAGTGCCACAAGCCGAATCAAAAGAAGCTGAGCTGCCCGGGCAGGCACCCAAAGCACAGAAACAGCATGGACAGAAAAAAAACCCAAAAGTCAAGTCAGAGTACCAAAGGCTTCCCCCCCCCAGTGGACCCAGGGATACCCCGACAGCGAAGGAGACCCCAAGCATTGAGGACTCACAAGGGAGTTCGACTCCGACGTCAATCAAAAACGACGAGGCTCTGATGAGTATCAATTAGAACATCAGGCACGAAACAAAGATTCTCAGTGGAAAAATTATGGTTTCCCCCAAAGGAGGCATCCTCCCGCAATAGTGGATCAAGGAGTTTGAAGTTGTCAGGAGACATTATCAGCGGAAGCTGTTCGCTTCTCCGGGATCCCGTCTACCGCTGCCCTTTTTCCGATGCAAAAGAGGCCTGAGGGACCGGGTCAAAGCAACAATTTCCCCTGCTCCGCAATAGCCGTGCCCGCATGTGGAGATTTTAAATCTCTTGCGTCGAGTTTCAACGGGCCCGGGGGCCCCCTGAAATTTTTAAAATGTGACAGCCCGGCACACTGTAGTAGTTAGACACAAGGTATGGGTTTCCCGCAACACGCCCGAGGGATCATAGGGGGAGACTTAAGCAACCACCCACCCGGCTCCCTGAGGGCCCCGGAGCGGGGGCCATCACATACCCCCGGCTTGAAAATTTCCCCCGAGATTACTTCCTCAACACCAGGAGCCAAACGAATAGGAGGGGTCCTATACCCACCCCCCCTGTACTTGGTGGAGAGGATGGCGGCGGTCGATGAGCCGCCTAGGACCACTAGGACTATAACAACCTCAGGATAGGGCCAGCTGAAAAAACCCCGACCAAAACCAAAATGGAAAACAGACAAGGCCCCTGGCAGGCGTTCAAAACACCTTGGGCCCCCGGGTTTAGAAGCAATGAACCCCCCACAAAGCAAAAATGGAAGGACAAGCGCTTGTAAATCCATTGATGAGGCCCCCCTGACCATACCCAAAATCGGGTGGGTCTAGGGGCAAAGGGCCCTGGTACTTCAATGACGAGATTTGGGGGGTCAAAACAGGGTAAAATTTTTGCCGAAACATTTTCCCAAGGAAAAAAAACCCCCCAAACCCAGCCCCCCTAAGGAAGGCTGTCAGGGGGCCCAAAGGGAAACCCCCAGCAGAGTGAGGAGAAAAGGGTGGAATGGTGTTTAGCCTTCAATCACCCTACCACCTCCAGAGTAGGAAGGGTCAAGCGAGCCACCAGCCCCTCACCCCGAGTGCACGCACCCGAACCCCAGTCAGAGGCCACAGACTGGCGCAAAGGGTTTTTGCAGAAAGGAGGGACAGCCTGCCAGCCCAAAAAGAGGGGAAAACAAGAAAGTACAACCAGACAGACTTTCTCACATCAGAGAAAAAGGGGGCGAAACGATAATTCAGACGTTATCTTTTTTGAGGGAATAAGAGAGATATAAAGCCAGTTTCAAACACAGCCCCGGGCGGGTGGGATCTCGACCCCATCATCTCCCCCGGGATGGTAGGTGAGCTTGCATTCCGAACTCACAAAAAGTCCTGGGAAACTTCATCTACCCCCCAGCGGAAGAGGGAAATAGTTCCCCCCCTAAAACCCAAAGGGGGGGGGAAGTACCGCCCATCCCTCCTCAACGTCTGGCCAAGACTACCCAGAGGATGGACTGAACCCGGCTCGGGGAAAATGGGACCCACCCCAAAACCCCAGGGCAACAGGGGATGAGACAGGCCCAGCTAGCCCGCTCTTGAGCACAATAAAAAGGGCCCATCTGGGTAGTTCCTTGACCTGGGGAAGGGTTTCGAAGGCAAGTCCTCTTTCCATTCAGGAGAGCCGATCCAAAAAGGAACAGAGGGAAGCTTTGGGGTTGGGGGTGACTATTTTCGAATAGAACGAGAGTCAAATTCCAAGGTCACCCACAAGCACATGCCACAAAAATGGAACGCCACAGGGTGGGGGTTCTCAGCCAGCCCTTTTTTAAACATTAAGCCGACCCAAAAAACCTCCCAGTGGGGTGCAAAATCTCTCCATGCAGACGATCTTTTATATCTCCAGGACCCAAGCCTAAACAAAGCCCCGGTTGCTGGACTTTTGGTTCCGAGGGGGTTGCAGGACGGATAAAGATCCGCAGCCAAATCCAAACCCGGCTTGAAAGAGGGTCAAGGGACAAATCTGAAAATCCAGGGAAGGGCTTTGGGGGGGGTTTAGGACTACCTAACCCTTGGGGTAAGGGTAGACCCGGGCCCTCTCCTCCGCAAAGGGGGTCCAGCACCCGCTTGGGGCCCCAAAAAGGCAAGACTTTTTGTCATGAGAGCAATGAGTGGAAGGGGGCATAGGGGCCAGACAAGAGTACTAAGATCATTTTTATGACATGTTCAGGCCCAGAGACTATGCCCCCCTCGCTTGTTTGGATTAAGAGGAAAAATAAAGACCGATTGGAGCGTCCAAAACGAAGCCGCCAGGGGATTCTGGGTGCCCCCCGGTGGGCAAGGTCATTAACTCCTAGTGGAGACAAACCTTCTCCCCCTTTGGGCCCCACGAATTGATCAAGGCAGACAATTCTTTTCAAAGGTATCAGGCTCCCCGGAACAAAGCCCAAAACCAAAGAGTCAGACGCCTAGAAAGGTAACGAGCTGTTTTCAAAAAAATCCTGGCTGCCACACGCCAGGGGTAATACGCCACAGCCAAAGAACCGCTAGGCAAGGGCATGGACTCCCCCACCCCCGACTTTTTCAAAGCCCCCTGGGGGCACAAACCCGATAGGTCCGGTCATGAGATGGCAAAACAAAAAGAAAGAATAGTACGCCTAGCCTAAGGGGAAACCCCCAGGGTCATTGCAACCCCAATATTACACGGAGGTCGGTCGACCTTTACCCCCACTGCAGGCGCCGGCTTCGCGCAAGGGTGCCACAATATCCATGGGGTAAAAGACAACGCCCCTCGCTAAGGCAGAGGCAGTTGCTAAAGGGGGGCCTGGCCCCGGTCCCTGGGGAAGGACACGTGGTATACAGCTCAAAGGGGGCCGTCGACGTCTCAGAGCGCACCCTGACAAATTACTCCCGACAAAACCCTCCGCACACTAGCAAGGGATTCTTGCTCAGGGAGAGAAATTTTCATAAAGGGTTCCCCGCCATATAGGGACAGAGGGAATGAGCTTCGACAGATTAGCCCAAATCGGCCCGGGGGATGCCCCTAATCCCCTGATAAAAACATCAGAGCCGAAAATTACTTAAGAGAAGGACGGGACGGCCAACTCCTCCCCCTGCATTCACAGAGAGGAAACGAGTATTCCCCCTCGGCCAGTGGTATCAGACGCCACAAACTAGAACCATGGCACCTTGAAATAAAAAACAGAGGTACGAAGATTCTGCACAGAAGCGCTAGGTTACCCCCGGCATGGGAGATTAACAAAAAAAGAAAGTGAAGAGAGGGTTTATGCATTTCGGCGGGCCCAACACCCCCTGGTACATTTCTTGGAAATTGCGCACAGCAAATTTTAAGACAAAGCCCCCCAGAACACGCCGTGTGTGGTAAAGAGATTATGCGAGGGTTTCACCACGGCTACAGGAGGCCTGCTGGGAAAACCCCCGCCCGGTAAGCACCCCAGTGCAGACAAAAAATGAACAGCCCTAAAAAAACTGACACAGGCCCGGGCAAAGGAAGGCCCCGGGGGGAAGCCCGAATTGCAAATCCAAGAAACAGCCCCCCGGCATCTGGGAAAAAAAAGGGGCCCCCTACCACGTAGGGTCCCCCCTACATTAAGTATCATGCGGACACGGGGACCAAAAAATGAACTACCTTAAAAAAAAAAAAAGAAAAAAAAAAAAAAAAAAAAAAAAAAAAAAAAAAAAAAAATTTTATTAATTTTATATTTTTAAATATAAAAATATTTTATATTAAAAAAAAATATAATACAAGCAGAAGTATAGGTAGGATATTAGGGGCTATATATATACTACAATGTGTGTATTTTATATACAATATTTATTGTATATAATCATAGGGGCCCTGGTGGCCCAATGGGGAGAGCGCAGACTCAAGACTGTCCGACGGCAAACTGATTCGGGGTTCGAGTCACCGGCCGGCGCGGTTTTTCCTTTTGGGCAAGGAACTTTACCCGATTGCCTGCCAGCCCCTGGTGGCCAAACCGCCAAGTCAGGCCGGGGAATAGAGATGGGGGGGCCCGATAAAAAACCCGGGGGGAAGGCCCCGGGTAAAAAGGAGAAGATTTCTAAAAGGTACCACCCGGGACTCTCGTGGAAAGGAAGGGGACCCTACCCCGTACTCACCCCAAAATCATCAAGAAAAACTACAATTTAAGTACATGCTGTGACCACGGCGGGGCAGACATAGCTACCCTTTAAAAAAGAAGATATATACAAATACATACAATGTATAAAAAGGGTATAAATAAATGTATATAAATAATGTAAGATATATATTTTTATAAATTAAAATATTTATATATTATATACATGTTTTTTGGGATACATATATATACATATATAGGGGCCCCGGGGGGCCGAATGGTTAGAGCGTCGGACCCAAAACTGCACCGGTAAAACTTAGTTCGAGGGTTCGAGTCACCCGGGCCTGCGTTGTTCCTTTTTGGGAAGGAACTTCACCCCGATTTCCTGCCAGCCCCCCGGGGTGGCCAAGCCAGCCCCGTCAGTGCGGGTAGATAGAGAGGGACTCATATAAAAAAAAAAAAATAATAAATAAAAAAAAAAAAAACCCCGGCGGAAAGGGAAAGGCAAAACCCCCGCTCTAAATTTCCCCAAAAAAAATCAGGAAGCCCCGATCGCCAAGGGGCCGCGGGGCCGAATAGTAAGCACGGGTCAAACTGTCACGACGCAATTAAATTTCGAGGGTCGAGTCACCGGCGGCGCGTTGCCCCCTTGGGAAAGGGAAACTTCACCCGATTGCCTACCTGCACTGGGGGCCCAAAAGCCACCCCAAGTCAGTGTGGTCCAAGCCCGGTTTAAAAATAGAGACAATGTTTTCCCTAGAAAGGTAAAAACGGCACTCCCCGGGGAAAGGAACTGGGGCCCCTACAGTACTACCCCAAGAGCATCACAACAAAAAAAAAACACAATAAGTATCAGCTTGCCCACGGGGGCCAGACAGAACCTCCTTTAAAAGAAATTTTTAATATATATCATATCCCTATATCTACTTTTTAAAATGTTGATATATATGTATCCCAAACCATAATATGTATATAATGTGAATGAATATTACGTATATACATTCACGTGTTATACATTGAAAAATAAAACCCTATGTACACAAACGCGGCGGCACACACACAACCACCCCCAAAAAACACCACACACACCACACCACAAAAAAAAAAATAAAAAAATTTGTGTATGTAAATATTTTAAAATAAAATATATATATAATATAATAATAATATACAAAATATTTTTTATTTTATATTATGTATGTATTAAAAACAAAATTGTATATAAAGTTTTTCATATTGTCCCCATAAAACATAAACATATCAGCCCAACAGCAAACTGCACAAGATTACTTGGGATTTAGAAAACAATAACATTGAAACCCTCCGGATGTCATCTGAAAACCCGAGTGAT
>NW_023656718.1:0-12500 GCF_015228065.2 Penaeus monodon | reverse complement strand
TTGCGACGAGATAAGGAAAATATTTAAATGAACATTGCCAGAGAATTGAAAACTGTTCTATCAATAAGACAACTAAAGAACTCTACCAAGGAGTACGAAACATTACACGAAAATTTAAACTACAATGGACACTATCATAACTGAAGATGGACTAGTTTTATGTGATGGAAAAGAAGTCAAACATAGATGGAATCAATATTGTTCCAACTATAAAAAAGAATAAAGATCTAACAACAACATTAATTAGACTCAATGACAGCAAAGATGAACCACCGCCACTGCTAGACGAAGTTAAAAAGCCATAAAAATTAAAGAATAACAAGAGCCCGGGAGAACTAGATGAAAATAAACAAACAGAACTAATCAAGAATGCTGGCGAAAGTGTTGAATAGTTCTTCTGCAAACTTTGTACCTTAAAATTTGGAATGAAAGAAGATGGCCTAGAAGGACTGCGGTAAAATCAGTCTTACTCCCATACCTAAAAAGATGACACACTCCAATGCAACAAATAATAGGACAATTGCATTAAATAAGTCACCAGCAGCAAAATTGTGTTAAAATTATTGCGAACGAATAAATTTAAAGTAAGAGAAGAAATTGCAGACGAACAAGCAGGTTTCGCCCTGGAAAGTACCAGAAAACCAGATTCTAAATATGAAATGTAATAGAGAAAAAATAGAGAACATCTAGAAAAGGAAATATACCTGTGTTCATTGATTACTCGAGGGCTTTGATTACTGTTGATCATGATATCTACTGGAATTAAATGAACGATATGAAATTCTAAAACACATCATCCAACTAAAAAAGGCCATGTATGACCAACAACAAGCAACTATAAGAAACACTTATGGTTAACAGAATGGTTCGAATGTCAACCAAGGAGTACGACAGGGTTTGCATTCTGTCGCCGACCTTTTAAAATAATGTATATTCTGAAAAAAAAGCAATTATGAGAGGTCCTCTTGAGAATTTGAAGAACTGTCGATGTTGGGAGGATACCAAAATACAAATCTAAGATACGCCAATGATTATAGTTTTAATTGCCAGCAGTATCCACGAACTACAATAAACTACTAGATAAAGTTAGAGAAGAAGCAAAAAGAAAACTAAGAATATGAAGATTCGTAGATAACGGCCAATGAAACGATGATTGAAAAATGTTACAATCAATGGAGTGGTTGTGGAAAAATGTGAAAGAGTCACTTATCTTGGAGCTGTTTTTACAAGACAGATGATGGATTCACCGGAGATAAAAAGAAGAATTGCCATTGCCAAAAATGCACAAAGTTGCTCTCAATCATCTGGAAGACCAAAGCATTACATTATGGACAAAGCTTGAGGTTATTGAACTCATAGTTTTTCCACCTTGCTTCATATGGTCGAGTGTTGGGTGATGAAGAAGATAGACAAGAAAAAGGTCAATGGTTTTGAACTATGGGTTACAGATGAGTACTATGTATTAACTGCCCCGGACAGGAAAAGAAAACGAATGATGAAGATGCTGAGAAAAAAGGAATTTGAAGACAGCTGTTGGACATCTTGAACAAAAAGGAAAACTAAAGTTTATTGGTCATGAGAAGTAAAAAAGTATTGGAGAAGAAACTTGCTGACAGGGATGGTATAGAAACAGAGGAAGAGGCAAACCGAAGGACAAGATCTGTCGGCACAACATCAAAGATATTTGCGGGTGACGATGTACAGTCGAAGGAAAAGCGCAAGATCGAGTGAGTGGCGAAGGAGGTGGAGAGGTCCACGGCTTGCCCAAACATGAGATGATTATTGATTGCTGATAAAATAGATACATACAATATACATGTATATACAAACTTTGTACATACATACAAATAATAGGTATGTATTCATATATAATGTACATCAATATATGTATGCATATGTATATGTATATAATATATATACATATACATATGGCATACATATATATTATGTACATATATATATATATATGAATACATACATATATATTATATATGTAATATGTTTGTACATAGTATATATATGTCTATATATATATATAATATTATATATATATATATATATATTAATATATATATATATATATATATATATATGTATGTATGTTTGTATGTATGTATGTATGCATATATATACATACGCTTTTCTCCCCTTTTTTAGCCACCCAAACACCTACAATGCGAAAAAACACTCACAGGAAATCCATTTTAAAAAATACAATCCTTCTAATGAGCCCCCCCCCCCCTCCACCCTCGCGGTTATAGAGCAGGGACAAGAAATAAGACCAAGAAAAAACCCGGGACTCCTCCAGAGCACACAGTGAGGAAGGGATAAATGTGGCTTCTCCGACTTCTTTTCTCTCCTCGGCGGGGGCGAGTGGGCGGCGCCGAGGGAGGCTGTGGGCGTGTCGGCGGCGCGGGGGGGTTTTGCGGTGGAGGGTGAGGGCGTGTGTGTGTGTTGTGCTAGTGTTTGGTGTGTGGTGTGTGTTGTGTGGTGTGGCGTTTGTGTGTTGTGTGTGTGGTGTGTTTGTTTGTGTGGTGTGTGTGGGTGTGTTATGCGGGTGTGTGTGGAGTGCGTTGCGTGTGGTCGTGGGGGGAGACATAGTTGGGAGCATTTTAGGGAGCATTAGTAGGGGCCGGAGCATTGTTGGGAGCATTTAGTAAGATTTATAATCGCACTATTTTAATGGAATTAACAACAGCGAAAGGTTAGAAATATATAGATACAAATGTAAAAATCTAACACTTTAGTATGAAAAGCTTTAACATATCAAAAGACTCTACATCAATAAAAACGGCTTAAAATTAATGGAGACTTATACCAGTTATGGGACTTCCCACTTTCAAACTGTGTGATGTGAGAGAGATCTAATAAAGTTCCCTCATTCTCTCTTTCTTTAATCCCCCCCCCCCCTCTCTCTCTCCTCTCTCTCTCTCTATCTCTCTCTTTCTCTCTCTCTATCTCTGTCTCTGTCTCTCTCTCTCTTCCCACCCTCCACCCTCACTCTCTCTGCGCGCGCGCGCGCGCGTGTGTCTATATAATATAAAGATGAGAGAGAGAGAGAGAGAGAGAGGGAATATGTGTTTATGTGTGTGTGTGTGTGTGTGTGTGTGCTGTGTGTGTGTGTGGTGTTGTGTGTGTGTGTGTGTGTGTGTGAATTGTGTGCCTTCCAGTTTATTTTAGTTGTCTTCCGTGATTCTTACCGTCTTCCTTTTTATAAAGTGCACGTGTCCTGCGAAAAGCAAAATGTAAGAGGGACCCAGTTTGGATTTTTTCTTCTGTCTTTTCTCTTCGCTCGTTTTTTTCCCTGTTTCTTTCTGTCTATGATGCTGGAGGAGGAAGTGTCTTTTTATTTCGCTGCGGAGGAATTTTTACTCGAAACTGTGGTTTCGATAAGTACTTTCGAGGGATTAGATAGTTCTCCTTTTCTTCCCTTGCTTTTTCTATGGGGATTATATGTTGCATATAAAAATATTTATGCGTGGGGGGGGTGGGGGGCGGGCACGCACACCACGCTACACGCACACACCACACACAAACACACACACACACACACACACACACACGCACACCCAACAACGCACACACCACACACACCACACACACCACACACACACACACACCCGCACACACACACACACACAGCACACACACACACACACACATTACTTCTATACATATATAATTTATGTGTATTACATATACATGTCTTATCTACAATATATGACACATATATATATATAATTATATATATATATATATATTCATATATATATATATATATATGCACACACAACACACGCCACACACATACACACACACACACACACACACACATATATATACATATACATATTAATTATATATGATCCGGCTTTATGTCACGAGCCTCCTCGCAAATGTTATGACAGGTAGTGGCCAGGTGGAGACGGTACCCCGAGTTGATCGAACGCTGGATGGGCGACCCCCTCATGCTCCCCAGCAGGGCACGTTTCGCGGCACCACGGCAGTAGATATATCTGTTTCTTTCGGTTCTCCACTGTGCGCATCATTCCCCCACAAAGCGGAAGGATCTGTATTTTTTTTTTCGTTTTTTTATATAGCAGGAGACTTCTTCTTGACGCCATCCATCCCGATTCACCGGGTCAGGACCGGCACGGGACATTCCACGGATTGTGGACTCCCATTTTCTGAAGTTTTCATTAAGATCTTTATAAAAAACCATTATAGTATGAATGCTTAAAACTTTTCTTATGAAAAAAAACTTTTAGTTCGTGCACATTTATAATTTCTTTTAATGTAATCAAAGTGTGTTGTGAGTAAATAAATTAATGCGGTCTGATCCCTCAGTGAGCCTTGAGGAGTTTAGAAAATGAACTTGGTAACTCTTATACACACAAACACACATACACACACACACAACTACACACACACACACACCACATACACAACACACACACACACACACACACACCACGCACACCACACCACACGCCACACACACACAACACACACACACACACACACACCACACAGTCAGATACTTTTTCATTGTATTTGAAGCTCCAGTTTTGGCATTCTCATTAAAAATCAATTGTTCAGCATTATTAAGCAGCAATAGTGTTATTGTTGATAACTTTATATGAAATAAGAAACAATAACTTCCTTTTCAAAACGTTGTTATATCAGAATGGAAAGGAAACAAGAGCCAACATCATACAACGCATCAAGTTTGAGGGTTTCGGAAGTGTACAAAAAAGGCCTTAAGCGTTAAAAGGTTTCGAACAGGACGGTGAATACGAAACAGCTGTAAACCCCCAGCAGGAGAGGCTAGGACATCACTTGTAACGTTTCTATGGCATGTTCATAATACGAAGAGAACCACGTAAACTTCTTTGCAGTGTACGGCATGTTTAAGATCGGAGTTATGAAACAATCGTGAGTGGTTCGAATCTCTATGAACAAGACAAAGCCAGGCATGGCAGTACTACGACATCATCGGTTCGCTTCATTGTTGACTGAGTGTACCACAGCATTTTATACGATTGGACGTACATTGGAGAAATATACATTTTCTCAAATTGCCGGGTGCGTTTATGCGATCTAGAGTTCCGGATTTTTCTCGGCCAGTGAGAACCCGCCTTGCAAGAAATACGCACTGCCATGATCCTTGTAGAATTAGTCATGTAACACCTTCACATACAAAAAAATTCCTATTCATGGGTCACATTTTTGTCTTTGCCAAAGCAAAAACTGAGTTCCTGAATTCCACTCTCTCGGCCAGAAGAGGTTTGTGAGGCTGCACGACGACAAGGCATGCTTAGTGGTTGTTTTTTTCAAGCGTTGCGAATTGTTATTACTGTTAACATTTTTTTCTAATTCCTTGCAGTAATGATGGCGTCTTTCTTCACCTTCGTCGTACTAACAGGTTTTATCTGTCCTCTTCCTTTACTCCAGAAGCTTTCTTTCTCTCAAAGCGACACCTATCCTAAAGAAAGCGTGCCTTATTCGCCCGTCTCGGGCCAGTCTCCTGTCTTCCTTGCCAGTCTCACAGTACTGATCCCTTTTTCAGACTAAGCCACTACGACACCCCTCGTAAGTTTGGCTATAAACCCATTATAATGTAGGGAGAAGAGTAAAGGTAAGAGATGAGGATGGGAAGGTCGCGGATAAGCCAAAGTGCAAGGAGAGGGGAGAGGGGGGGGGGGTTTTTTGGATCTCCTCCCACCAAGCTCGGGCCCTACGGCTTGTGGGGAAAAAATGGCCCGAAAAAAAAAAAAAAAAAAGGGCATTGTCCCCCGGGGTTTTCCCGTTGCTGAGTTGCCAGCACTTCATACTGGCAATAATACTCTTCTGTGGTTCTGTATCGAATTTGGCGCTTGCCCAGTGGTAGGTTGTTAATTTACATTTCGACGATGTTTTTGCAGTGAGTGAGAAACACATATGTATATATATATATATATATAGATATATATATAGTATAATATATATTAATATATATAATATACGGTATAATATATATATATATATATATATATATATCTATATATATATATATACAGTATATGCATATTTGTGTGTGTGTTGTGTGTGTGTGTGTGTGTGTGTGTGTGTGTGTGTTGTGGGTGTTTTGTGTGTGTGTGGTGCGTTTGTGTGGGTGTGCGTGCGTGCGGGCATATATATATATATATATTATAATATATATATATTATATATATATATAATAATATAATATATATGTTTTGTATGTATGTATATTGTGTATATATATGTTATATATATATTAATATGTATATATATTTATATATATTTATATATGTATTATTTATAACATACATTACATTATTATATAATATATATATATATATATATATATATATTAGATATATATACATATGTAATATATAATATATATAGGTACATTTACAGTTACATTACATGGTGTGTACTTATGTATGTAACATATATGTAAGTATATAATATATATATATAATATATATAATATATACAGAGAGAGATGAGAGAGAGAAGGAGCAGGAGTAACAGCAAACTAAACGACTTGCATGAAAACAACAAACATATGAGAGAAAAACACAAAAAAGGCTACAGGAAAGAAAGAAAGAGAAGAGAAAGAAGCCGAGCCAAAAGTTTATTGCCGAGCAGAGTTTGTTCCAGCACTAAGAGCTCAAAAGCCTAGAACCCGTGAAATACTTGTATCTTCCTGATATTACCATTAGCATCACCCAGCCTATGAAATTCTTTTCCCTGAACCTCATGAAAACATCGTTATGAATATCGTTTCATTCCGGCTTTTATTTTGTCTTTAATCAGTATCTGAAACTTCACGGATTTTGTGTTATTAATATCTGAGGGTCATTCCAAAAATAAAACATATCACAATTAAAATTCAGAATGGAGGACCACGGTATTGAAAAGATTCTGAAACAACGAGACCAACAAAGCAGATCTGACCAACCAGAACATTAGTGAACATATCCACATATGTATAGTCGGAGGACACATACAGCTTACCAGATACCAGATCAGCGGTTCCCAGCAGCACAAGGTCGGATGAGGACACACAAACAATGTAGGCAATGTGGTCAGGTTTAACAGCCGGAGGGCAAAAGGGCAATTGAAGTAGGATGACTAAAAACGGTTGCAGATCAAAACAACAGGTTTTTTCTTGCCGCTCAGGCTGGTTGTCATTATTTTATTTATTTATTTATTTATTTATTTATTTATTTATTTATTTATTTATTTATTTATTTTTAGGCCTTATTTCCACTGACAAAAAACTGTCTTATGACACTAGAAATAGTCGCTAATTTCACTCGCGACACTTCCCCGGCCGGACGCGACAACAACCCCGCCAATGTTCCTACACTGTTGCCAAAGGCTCGACTCCTCCCTAATTCCTAAGAATCGTGCTTAAGTTGATGAATCTGATTTTATTTTGGAATTATGTTAAATCGTTAACTACTGTTTTACTGATATTACATTAGTAAGTAGTAGTATATACAAGTTCTTCGTTATCAACATCTTAAAATTACAAATATAACCATTTAGAACTATCGAAATCAGTTGAAAATGCGCCTCCCCCTCATACTTTTTCCTTCGTCTGTCGACAAACGGTTTCGGAAAGTCATTCTCCTTTATATTTTGAATATGTCAATTTTTATTAATTAATTTTTATTACATTTAAAAGGATACATGAATTTACGCCTTCATATTCCATTATACTTACGCAAGAAGTAAACTGATTATGTAGAACATAATATAAATTTCCGTAATATTCTTTTGACCATTCAAAAAACATTTTGTAAACAAAACATGAATCTGTCCTGTGAAACTTTCTGTGTCTCATTCTTCAAGGTACACTTTTGGAAGCCTGAATACGCCCAAGGCGTATCATAAATGTTATGATAAAAACAATAATGGCTATTGTTACCTGTGCATGACAATGAAATGTATTTATTAAAAGCGAAGGTATACGAAAGATAAACCTGAGTTTCGCTCTTCTTAGCCATGGCCCTAATAATTGAAAAATGTTCACACGATAGTAGTGTAGATTTTCAAGATGAATATTTTGTTGCTAGAGCATGACATTCTAGTGAAATCTTCTGCCTAAGTATTGAGAGATATTTCTTTGGATCACATTATGGCCATAGGTGTAGAATATCTTATAATATATCACATCAGATATACCCATAATGAACAGAAATTGAAGAGAAAACATTCATATGTATATCATATAACTGTATATATATATTCATATATAAGTATATATATATTATATATATATATATATATATATATATATATATAATAAAATATATGTTTGTGTGTGTGTGTGTGTGTGTGGTGTGTGATATATATCTATATATATTATATTATATATATATATATATTATTATTTTATATATAAATATATATGCATATATAGGTATATATCCATATATATATTTTATATATATATCCATAATGAACAGAAATTGAAGAGAAAACATTCATATGTATATTTTTATAATATATATAATATATATATATCTATATATATTTTATATATAATATATATTATTGATATTAAGTATATATATATATTTATATATATATATATATATATATATCATAAAATATTGTGTGTGGTGTGTGTGTGTGTGTGTGTGTGTGTGTGTGTGTGGTGTGTGTGTGTGTGTGTGTATATATATATATATTATATATATATAAAAATATTATATAAAAAATAATATATATATATATATATGCATATATAGGTATATATCCATATATATGTGTATATATATATATTATATATATATATATTATATATATATATATATATATATATTTATATTGTGTGTGTGTGTGTGTGTGTGGGGTGTGTGTAGGTGTGTAGGTGCGTTTAAAATATATATATATATTATATATATATATATATATATATATATATATAATATATATATATATGGTCCAGGGTTAGAGAACTGGACTCCGACCCTCATGCACCCGGGTTCAATTCCCCGTCGCGGCAGTCATAAAAATGCCTCCCGCTCTGACTGCTCGTTCGAGCCCGATCTCATATCTCAAACGACATATGCCTTGAGAAGTCAAACGCAGGTGTCGTAGGGGAAGTCGCCGCCGTGGCCAAACCGCGGTTGATTAGGAAGGGCATCCAATCAGGCAAGGGTGAGACTGCCAAATATCCTCTCAAATAAGGGAATTGAGAGAGTCCGATTCCCTGCAGGGGTATAAATGGCTGTTGAAAAAAATACTGCCGCGATGGTCAGTGGTTAGAGCACTGGGCTCCGACCCTCGTGGTCCCGAGTTAAATTTTCCTCGTCGCGGCAGTCGTAAAAATGCCTGCGTTCTGACTTCTCGCTCGAGTCCGAGAAAACGACATATCGCCTTTAGAAGTCAAACGCCTGTGTCGTAGGGAAGTCACCGCCGTGGCACAAGCCGCGGTTGATTAGGAAGGGCATCCAATCAGGCAAGGGTGGCGCACCATGTAACTTCTCAGTAAAGAATTTAGAGAGGCCTATGTCATGCAGTGAAATGAATGGCTGTTTTGGGGAAAAAAAAAAAAAAAAAAAAAAAAAAAAATATATAAAATATATATATATATAATATATATATATTTTATATATATATATATAATATATGTATATATATATATATATATATATATATATATATATATATATGCACACAGAGACGCAAATATATTTAGTCTGGCACTAATTGCAATCATATCCCATTATCATCCTCATCGTTTTCTGAATAATACATCATAGAGTGCAGCATCATTGCAGCTTCCCATTTTCCTTCAGTTTCAGTTTCAGTTTCAACTTAGCTCATCAGCTAGGTGCAGGAGTTTGTATATGACTCCACCCCCTTAAATAGGGGCGGAGCCATTGCAAAGTGTAGCACGACAGTTTTTGACGGCAGATGTAAGGACTGTTATTATTATCATTATTACTACCATAAAATCATTATAATAATCATTATTACTGTTATTATTATCATCATCATCATCATCATCATCATCATTATGATCATCATTATTATCATTATTATTATCATCATTGTTATCATTATCATTATCATTATTATTACTATTATTACTACTAATACTACTAATACTAATACTACTATTATTATATTTTTTATTATGTTTATTATCATTATTATTATTACTATTATCATTATTATTATTATTATTATTATTATTATTATTATTATCATGATTATTATTATTTATATTATTATTATTATTATTATTTTATTATTATAATTATATTATTATATTATTCTTGTTATTGTTATTATCATTATTATTATTATTATTTATTATTAAATTTTTATTTTATTATTATTTTATTATTTTTTTTCTTTTTTATTATCATTATTATTATTGTGATTGTTATTATTATCATTATTATTATCATCATTATTTTTATCATTACTAAGAATACTTACTAATACTTACTATATTATTATATTTTTTATTCTTTTATATTTTTTCTTATCATTCATTATTTATGTTATTATTATTGTTTATCATATTCCATCTCATATAGTATTATTGTATATTTTATTTTTTTTATACATCATCATCTTTATTATTATTATTATTATCATTATCATTATTATGTCATTATGATTACTGTTATTATTGCTATTATTATTATTATTACCATTATTCCTGTTATCATTGTTATTATTATAATTCCTATTATTATTATCATTACCATTATTATTGTCATAATTATTATTGTTTATTATTATCATTACCATTATCATCATCATTATTATTGTTCTTCTTATTATTATTACCATTATTATTATTATTATTATTATTATTATTATTATCATTATTATTTTCTTTTCTTTAGATCTGCTAATTAAAATTAAACACCGGGTCACTACTAGCGACCTAGGGTGATTGAAGTTTGAGGCAAATGGAACACTAACAGAAATATGCTCACAACTTCTGCAGTAGGCTCCTTGAGTGTACAGCAAAAGTAATACATTACCTCATTATACTCTTATTATTATTATCATTATTATTATTATTATTATTATTATTATTATTGTCACTGTTATTGTTATTGTTATTGTTATTGTTATTGTTATTGTTATTATTATTATTACTATTATTATTATTATTATCATTATTATTATCATTATTATTATTATTATTGTAGTGGATAATCAAACTCCGTAGAGTATGAGATGTTCGTCTGGTAGCATGTTACCCAACTACAGGTAATGTCCATGTGGGTTTGACGTATTTTGGGGATGACTTTCAGGTGATTTGAAAGCGATCCCGCAGTCACAATAAATAGAGCAATAAAATAACACCGTTGGCTGACTAAAAAGCAACATAAAAAGAGCATCCATATTATACATTTATTTCACACGAGTCTTTCGAACATAACCAATACACAAGACAGCACACCATACACTTACTTGGAACAAGAGAGGCAACCCGCCACAGCACGAGAAGCACCAGTCAGCCAGCTAATAATCCAACGGTCTGTCACCAAGATAAAAAGCCTCTCCCCTCTGACCGACCTGGCTTGCCCTTTTTAACTGGGGCTTCCCGCGCTTGGCGATGTTTTTTTTCCCATAATGCAGTTTATTTCATTTACTAATCAGTGTATTTGTGAGTTTGAAATAAGTTTAAAAATATATCAAATAAAAAGAAAAATAAAACTATACAAAAATGGGCACTTAAAAGGAATAAAAGATAAGTACGATGAAGTGAAAGAAGGGATCCGTGAGGGAAAATGGGAAAATACGAAGAGAAAAACGAGATGAGAAACAAAACTAAGGTGAATTAGTCGAAGTAAATAAGGCAAGAATAAGGCAAGGTAAGTATAGAATATAAGGTAAGTAGTGTTGCGTGCAGTAGAAATAGTTTAGATGTAGATGTAGTTCACGGACCAATGGGAAAGGGAAGTCAGAGGATCTAGAACACAGGTTTTTTTATTAAAAAAAACAGACAAACACAGGAATACAGCAAGCCACGTCATCTTGCAGGGCGGACGAGTCCGTTTAAATTTCTACACAGATCTGTAACGTTAGAGGAACAGGGCCTGCGGGGTGACTCCGCCTGAAGCCAGGGAAATTCACCACAATTATTATTATTATTAGTAGTAGTAGTAGTCTGTATAGTAGTTTGTATAATATTATTATTTTTTATTATCATTATTATTATTACTATATTATTATTAGTAAATAGTGTAGTAGTATTATTATTATTATTATTATTCTTATAATTATTATTATTATCATTATTATTATCATTACTGCTAGCATTATTATCTTTTAAATTTCACCATCATTATAATTATCACTTTTATCATTTTTTATCATTATTTATTATCATTGTTGTTGTTATTATGATTATTCTATTATTATTAATAATAATATTATGAATATTATTATTATTATTATATTACTATTATATTGTTATTATCATTATTATATTTTCCTTA
>NW_023656717.1:0-3205 GCF_015228065.2 Penaeus monodon | reverse complement strand
AAAAAAATAGGGGTGATAAAAAAAAAAAGGGTGGAGAAAATATGGAAGTGAAAGATAGAAAAAAGGGGTGGAAGAAAATATGGATGATGAATAGATAGATAAATAAGGGTGAAGAAAAAGGGATAGAGAATAGAAGAAAAAAAGGGGTGGAAAAAAATGGGGATAGATGAATAGATAGATAAAAAGGGGGAAGAAAAAGGATAGATGAATAGATAGATAAAAAAGGGGGGAAGAAAATATGGATAGGAATAGATAGAAAATAAGGGTGAAAGAAAAAAAAATAGAGAAAGATTGAAAAAAGGGGGGAAAAAAAATAGGTAGATGAAAGAAGTAAATAAGGGGGGAAAAAACTGAATAGAGAATAAAAAAAAAAAAGGGTAAAGTTGATAGAGAATAAAAAAAATAAAAAGGGGGAAGAGAAATGAATAGAAAAATAGAAAAAAAAAAAAGGGGGAAAAAAAAAAAGATGATGAATAAATAAAAAAAAAAGGGGAAAAAATATGAAAGATAGATGAAAAAATTTTAAAAAGGGGGAGAAGAAAATAGATAAAAAAAAGGGATAGACTAAAAATAGATCAATAATAAAAGGGAAAAAATATAGAGATAAATAAAATTAAAAAGAAAAAAAAATAAAATTTAAATAAATAAAAAAGGGAAGAAAATAGAGGAAAAAAATAGAAAAAAAGGAAAAAAAAATGTAAATTAAAAAAAAAAAAAAGGGGGTTTAAGATATAAAAAGAAAAAAAATAAAAAGCAAAAAAAAATAAATAAACAGATAAAAAAAAAAAGGGAATAAAGTATAAATAAATAAATAAAACCAAAAAAATATAAAAATAAAAGAGAAAAAGCGAAGGGGGGAAATAAAAAGGGGGGAAAAAATATAAAAAGAATAGGAAAAAAAAAAAACGTAAATTTGGGAAAGAAAAGAAAATGAAAACGGGGAAAAAAAATATAGAAAAATTTGGGAAAAAAAAAGGAAAAATGAATAAAATAAGAATGAGAGAAAATGAAAAGGTGGAAAAAAGAGGAATAAAAAAAAAAAACTCAAAAAGAATAAGAAAAATGAAAAGTGGAAAAAACAAGAATGGGAAAAGGGGAAAAAAAAAAATAAAAAAAATGAGAGAAAATGAAAAAGATTAAAAAATAAAAAAAATACAAGAAGGGGGAAAATGAAAACGGGGAGAATATAAAAAAAAAAAAACAAATAAAAAAAATGAGGGAAAAAAGAATAGGAAATAAAAAAAAAGGAAATAAAAAGAAAAGAAAAGAAAAAAAATAATGGGAAGAAAAAGGTTAAAAAAAATACAAATTTAAAAAAAATTTAGAAAAAATGAGAAACAATAAAAAACAGAAAACAGATGATAAGATAAAAAAAGGGGGGAAAGGAAGGGAAAGGGACGAATAGGAAGGAGGAAGGAAAGGGGGAAAAGAGGGGGGAAAAAAGGGAGGGGGGAGGAGGAGGAGGAGGAAGGAGGGGGGGAAAAAAGAGGGGGAGGGAGGGGAGGAGGGGGGGAGGAGGAGGAGGAGGAGAAGGAGGGGAGGAGGAGGAGGAGGAGAAGGGGAGGGGGGAGGGGAGGAGAGGAGGGGAGGGGGAGGAGGAGGAGTACGGGAGGAGGAAGGGGAGGAGGACGGAGGAGGAAGGGGAGGGGGAGGAAGGAGGAGGAGGAGGGGGAGGGGAGGAGGGGAAGGGGGGGAGGGAGAGGAGGAGGAGGAGGAGGAGGAGGAGGAGGAGGAGGAGGGGGAGAGGAGGAGGAGGAGGAGGAGGGGGGGAGAGGAGGAGGAGGAGAGGAGGGGAAAGGGAGGAGGAAGGAGGGAGAAAAAAAGGGAGGGAGAAAAAAGGGAGGGAGGAGGGGGGAAAAGGAAGGAGGGAGGGGGAAAAGTTGGGGAGGGAGGAGGGGAGGAAGGAGGGGGGGGGAGGAGGGCAAATTTGGGAAATAAAGGGGGAGGCAGGGGGAAGGAGAAAGGAGGAAGAAGGGGAAGGGAAAGGAGAAATAAATAAAAAATAAAAAAATAAAAAATTAAATAAAAAAAAAAAAAGAGAATAAAAAAAAGTTTAAAAATAAAAATAAAAAAAAGAAAGAAAAAAAAAAAAAAAAAGGAAAAAAAAAAGAAAAGGGAAAATAAAAAAAAAAGAAAAAGAAAAAAAAAAATGGGAGAGAAAAAAGGGTTTTAAAAAAAAAAACAAAATTAAAAAAAATTTTGAAAAAATGGAAACAATAAGAACAGAAAACTAGGATGATAATGATAAGAAAATGAGGAGGAAGGAAGGAGGAAGGACGAAATAGGAAGGAGGAAGGAAGGAGGAAGGAGGGAGGGAAAAGGGAGGAGGGAGGAGGAAGGAGGAAGGTTGGAGGAGGGAGGGGGAAGGAGGAGGAGGGGAGGAGGAAGGGGAGGAGGAGGAGGAGGAGGAGGAGGAGAAGGGGGAGGAGGGGAGGAGAAGGAGGAGGGGGGAGGAGGAGGGGGGGGGGAGGGGGAGTAAGGAGGAAGGAGGAGGAGGAGGAGGGGAGGAGAGGAGGAGGAGGAGGAGGAGGAGGAGGAGGGGGAAAGGGGAGGAGAGGGAGGAGGGGGGGAGGAAGGAAGAAAAAGGGAGGGGGAAGGGGGAAAAAGAAAAATAGGAAGGGGGAAGGGAGAAAGGAGGAAGAAGAGGAAGGAAAAAGGGAAAAGAAAAAAGGGAAACTGGAGGAACGAGGAAAGAGGAGTGCGAAGGACGAAGGGAATGGAAGAAGGGAGGAAAAGAGGGGGGGGGGGGAGGAAAAAGGAGGGGGGAGGAGGAAAAGGGAGAAGGAGAAGGGAAGGAAAAGGAAAGGAAAAGGGAAGGAGAAGGAGAAGGAGAAGGTAGAGGAGGAGGAGGGGGGTGGAGGAGGAGGATGAAGGGAAGGAGGAGGAGGAGGGGAAAAGGGAGGAGGAGAAGGAGAAGGAGGAGGAGAGGGGGGAGGGGGGGAGGGGGAGGAGGGGGGGGAGGGGGAGGGGAGAGGAGGAGGAGGGGGAGAAGGAAAAGGAGAAGGAAAAGGGAGAAGGAAAAGAAGAAAAAGGGAAAAGAGAAGGAGAAGGAGAAGGAGAAGGGAGAAGGAAAGGGAAGGAAAAGGGGAAAGGGAAAGGAAAGGGAAGGAGGGGAAGAAGGAGAAGGAGAAGGAGAAGGAGGAGAAGGGAAGGAGAAGGGGAAGGAGAAGGAGAAGGGGGGGAAAGGGAAAAGGGAAAGGAAAAG
>NW_023656716.1:0-3210 GCF_015228065.2 Penaeus monodon | reverse complement strand
AAAAAAAAATATTAAAAAATTAATTTTTTTTTTAATAATATGTATTTTTTAAAAAAATTTATATAATATAATTATATTTTATTTTTATTTTATTTTTTTTTTTTTATATATATATATATATATTTTTTGTTGTTTTTTTTGTTTTTTTTTTTTAAAATAATTTTTAAAATATATTATTATATTTTAAATATATATAATTTTTTATATAATATATATATATTTATATATATATAAAAAATTTAATTTTTTTTCCCATATTTTTTTTTATTTGGGGTGTGTTTGGGTGTTGGTTGGTTTTGGTTATTGCTATTATATAATAGATATATATTATAATACTATATATATATTTTTATATATTAATATATATTTTTTATAAATAAATATATATATATATATAAATAAAATTTGGATATATATATATATAAAATTATAATAATAAAAATAATATTATATATATATAGAATAAAATAATATAAAATAATGATATATAAAAAAAAATATACTAATATAATATATTTTTAATAATTATATAATAATACATAAACAACGCAACACCCCAAAAAACAAAAACACACACAACAACCACACACCACACACACACACACACAACACAAAACCACACACCACAAACCACCACAAATTTTTAAAATATAGATATATATATTTATTAAAAAAATTATTATAATTATATATATATATATATTACGCCAAATAAACAATATATGTTTTATTTTCCCCCAAAACAAACCAACCCTATTATCACTAAATCTATTTATTATCTTATACTATAATTTTAAAATTAAAAAATTTTATATATAATGTATTGTGTATTTTTTTAATTTTAATATAAATATATAATATAGATAAAATCTTAAATACATACATTATATAAATTTATAAATATATTTTTTATAAATATAACTTATTTTATATATATATATATATATATTATATAATAATATTCTTGTGTGTGTGTGGTGTGTGTTGTGTGTGTTTGTGTGTGTGTGTGTGTGTGTGGTGTGTGTGTGTTGTCTTTGGTGTTTTTATTGCTTCTGTTTGTATACATATATACTATATATTTTTTTTCCCCTTTTAAATATTTTCCTATTAATTCTCTTTTTTTTTTATTTTTTTTTTTTTTTTTAATTATTTATTTTTATTTTTTTATTTATTATTTTTTTTTTTTATTTTTTTTTTTTTTTTTTAAATTTTTTTAAAATTTATAATTTTATAAAATATTTTTATTTATTAAAAAATTAAAAAAAAAAAAATTTTTTTTTTTTTAAAAATTTATTATATATATTTTTATTTTTTTTTTTTTTTTTTTTTTTTTTTTTATTATATTTTTTATATTTATATATTTTTTTTTTTTATTTTTAAAATTTTTTTTTTTAATTTTTAAATTTTAATATATTATTATATATATATATATATATGAATTTATTTATTTATTTATGCAACAAAATAAAAAAATAAAAATATGTATATATATAATAATATTTTATATATATATATATATATATATGTAAAATAATATATAATATTATAAATATACTTATTTTAAATAAAAATATATGATATATATATATAAAATAATATATAATATATATATATAATAATATATATTTTTTTTTTTTTTTTTGTTTTAAATTGTTTTGTTTTTATTTTTAAAATATATATATATATATATATATATATATATATATAATTAATATAAAATTATATATATTAAAAAAAACAAAAATATATATATATATATATATATATATATATAAAATAAAATATATATATATGTTATATATATATAATATAAAAATATATATATATATAATATACAAAAAATATAATTAATTATATAATATATTGTTATATGTATACACACACACGCACACCACAACACACACACACACCCACACCACAAAACACACACACCACAACACACACAAAACACACACAACACCACACACACACACACCCCAAAACCCCACATATATATATGTATATATAATATATTATATTATATATATTTTATATATATATATTTATTATATATATATATATATATATATATATATATATGTTTTATATATATATATATATATATATAATTTATTATATAAAATATATATATATAAAATTTATACACTTAATATATATAATAATATATAATATAATTAAAAAGATATAGATAGATAGATAGATAGATGATAGATAGATAGATAGGTAGATAGATATATAGATGTAAGATATACATATATGTGTCTCTGTATTTTTTGTGCGTATATATATATATAAAATTAATATATATATATATATATATATATAATATATTGTATATATATGTGTGTGTGTGTGTGTGTGTGTGTGTGTGTGTGTGTGTGTGTGTGTGTGTGTGTGTGTGTGTGTGTGTGTGTGTGTGTGTGTTGTGTGTTTTGTGTGGGGCGTGTGTGTGTATATATAATATAATATATATTATATAATATATATATTATATATTATATATATTTTAATATATATATTATATATATATATATATATATAACACACACACACACAAACACGATATATATTATATATATATATAAAATATATATATATATATATATTTTATAAAAATATTATAATATTATTATTTTATACTATATATATATATCTTTTAATATAAAAATAATAATATATATATATATTAATAATATATATTATTATATATATATAATATATATATATATATATATATATATTTTATATATATATATATATAGCAACAGCTACAGAATTTGAAACAGACATAGTACTAAGAGAACGAGATAAAAAACTAAAGATATCTAAAAATGTTTTTTTTGCACATAACAGTCAAAAAGGGGGAGAACAAGTAAAAAGGTGTTTAAAAACCCCCTGGATACGCAAAGATGATCCAAACTCCCTGAAAAAAAAAGCGCAAACGCTCTCACTTGAAACCCTTTTTTGGTTTAGGGAATAAACAGATGTTTAAAAAGGGGCAGATCGAGACAGCCATACAAAAAAACCCTCCCCACACACACCCCCCTCACACCAACACACACCACACCCCAAACACAACACAACACAAACCATGTATAGATTATTTTATTTTAACAATATTTTTATTTTAATTTTAATAAAATTTTTTTTATATTTTATATATATATAATATAATATATATATAAAATATAAATATTTTTAAAAATTATA
>NW_023656714.1:0-3210 GCF_015228065.2 Penaeus monodon | reverse complement strand
TTTTTTTTAATTAAAATTTTTTAAACATAAAAATAAAAAATTTATATTAATAAAAAAAATAGGTGGGGTTTTTGTCTAAGGTCTAGAAAAAACCCCCCCCCCAAAAAACCCCCAAAACCCCCCAAAAAAATAAATAATTTTTAATAAAAAAATTATTTATAATATTTAAATTTTAATGTAAGAAATTATAATATTTAAAATTAAATTATTATTTTTATTTAAAAAGTTAAAAAAATTAAAAATTTAAAAAAATTTAAAAGTATAAAAATTTTAAATTTTTTTTTAATTTTAATTAAAAAAATTAAAAAATAATTAATTGAAATGTCTTTTTTTTTGGGAATTTATAAAAAAATTTAAAAATTTTAAAATTTTTAAAATTTTTAAAAACTTTTAAAAATAAAAATTAATATTATTTTTTTTAAAATTTTTTTCTTTTTTAAAAAATAAAAAAAAAAAAAAAAAAAAAAAAAAAAAAAAAAACAACAAAATCATATTTATATTATATATTTATATATATATATATATATATTATATATATATATATTAATATTTTATAAAATATAATATATATATTTATAATTATATAATATTTTATATAATATTATATATATAATATATTTTATATATATATAATATATATTTATTTTATATAATTTTTAAAATTAATATATATATATATATAAAATATATAATAATATTATATTATATATATATATATATGAATTTGTATGTATGTTATATTCTTTTAATTTAATATTTTTTTTATATATTTTTAATGTTTTTTTAATAATATATATATATATATAATTAATATATATTATTAATATTAAAATTAATATTATATATTTATACATATATTTTTGTTTTATATAAATAATTTTATTTTTATTATATATATATATTATATATATATTAGTGGGGTGTGTGTGTTTTGGGTTTTTGTGTTGTTTGTGTGGGTGTTGTGTTTGTGTGTGTGTGGTGTGTTGTTTTTTTGTGTGGTGTGTGGGTTGTTTGTGTTTGGTGTTGCTGTGTGTAATTATATTTTATATATATATATATATATATATAATAAAAAATATTTTTAATTATTTAAAATTTTTTTTTTTTTTTTTTTTTTTCCCCAAATTTTTTATATATATTATATATATAATATATATTATAATATAAATTTTTTTTAATAAAATATAATAAATATATATATATATATATAATTATATATATATTTTATAATATATATATATATATATATATATATATAAAATTTTAATAAATAAAATCTTTAAAAAAAATTTAAAAAAAATAAAAAAAAAAAAAAAAAAAAAACTTTAATAAAAATTATATATATTTTAAAATTTAATAAAAATTTATAATATATATATATATATATAATTATATATTTTTTAATATTTTTAATTTAAAAAATTTATATTTTTAATATATTATAATATATATTATAATATATTATATATTATATATATAAATTAAAATTTAAATAAATATTTTTTTAAAATATATTATATTTTATTTTATATTATATATAATTTTATTATATTATATATATATAAAAATATATATTTTTTCCCCAAAATATTTTTGTTTTTTTTTTTTTTTTTGTTTAACATTTTTATAATATTATTTATTTATATAATTTTTAAAATTTTATTATATAATATAAAAAAATTTTTTTTATATATTTTTTTGGTTTTGGGGGTTTTGTTTTTTGTTTTTTTTTTAAATTTTTTTAAAAAAAAAAAAAATTATTTTTTAAAAAAATCTTTTCTGTTTTTTGTTTTTTATATATTTATATATATATATATATATATATATTTATATATTTTATATATATGTTAAATTAATTATTTTATTTTTTTTTTTTTTTTTTTTTTTTTTTTTTTTTGTTTGTGTGTGTGTGTTTTTTTTTTTTTTTTTTTATTAATATAAAAAGTTTTTTTTATTATAAAAAAATTTTATATAATTATCTATTATAAATAAATATATAAAAAATTTATATATAAAAATTTAAAAAAATTTTTTTAAATTTTTAAAATTTTTTAAAATTATATATATATATATATATATATTATATATATATATTTTTAATAAAAATTTTATTATTATACTTAATTTTTAAAAACGAATATTTTAAATTATAAAATTATATAATTATATATATTTATATTTTTATATATATTATATTTATAATATATATATATAATATATATATATTATATATATTATATATAATAAAATATTTATAAGGGTGTATATATATAATACAAATAAAAAATATATATAATATATAATAATAATATATATATATTAGAAATAATAATAATAGTATATAAATAAAATTTTATATAAAAAATAATATATTATTATAATATAATTAATAATATATATATATATATATATATATAAATAATATAATATAAAAATTTGTTTGGGTTTGGTTTGTGGGGTTGGGGTATATAAAATAAAAATATAATTTTAATATATTATATATATATATATATATATATATATATATAAAATATATAATTTTCTCCTTCTCTTTTTCTCTCTTCCTCTCCTTTTTTCCCTCTTTTTATATATTTTATATATATATATATATATATTATATAAATATTATTTTTTATAAATATATTAGATGTATAATAATATATATATATTAATAATTATATTTTTATAAATAATAATATTATATATGTTTATAAAATTTTTTATATATATTTAATATATAATTTTAGGATTATTATTATATGTTTTTTTTTATATTTTTATTATTTTTATTTTTATTTTTTAAATATTTTTATTTTTTTTTTTTGTTTTTTTTTTTTTTTTGTGGTTTTTGTGGTGTGTGTGTGTTTTGGGGGTGTGGGTGTAATATTTTTAAATAAAAATATATATATATATAAAATATATTATATAAATTATATATATCATATATATATTTTAATATATATAAAAATTACATTTATTTTTAAATTATATATATCTTCTATATATTATATTAATATATTTTTTAATAATTTTAAATTTATTTTTTTTTATTATTTTTATTTATTATATATTTAATTATATTTTAAAAATAATTTTTTTTTTTCATATATATTTAAATGCTTTGTTAATTAATTATAATATATTATATTAATATTATAATATTATTTTTTTTTAAATCTATTTATTTTTTTTTTTTTATTTTATTTTATT
>NW_023656711.1:0-3214 GCF_015228065.2 Penaeus monodon | reverse complement strand
CTTCTTTTCTTTTCCCCCTCTCCTTTTTATATACCCTATTTTATATATATTAATATATATATATATATTAATAATTTTATATATATATTATATATATTTTATATATGTATATATATATGTGTGTGTATATATTTATATATATATATATATATATATATATATATTATTATATATATTTTAAATATATATATATATAATATATATATTCTTTTTTAACGGTAGGTTCATGTCTGAACCGCCGTGGTCACACCCATGATATTTTAATTGTAGTTTTCCAAATGTTTTGATGCTCTTGGAGTGAGTACGTGGTAGGTCCCATTTTCCTTCCCACGGAGAGTGCCGGGGGTACCTTTTTAGGTAATCATTCTCTCTATTTATCCGGGCTTGGGGCCCCAGCCCTGACTTGGGCTGGCTTTGGCCACCCAGTGGTTTAGGTGGGCAATCAAGGTTTGAAGTTCTTTCCCCAAGGGAACAACGTGACGGGCGGGGGACTTGAAACCTCGAATTCAGATTGCCGGTCGTGACAGTCTTGAGTCCGACGCTCTAACCATTCGGGCCACCGGCGGCCTTGAGGGTCATGGGCTTCCATGATTTTTTTCTTAGCATTTAGAGCGGTGGTTTGCCATTGCCTCCGCCCGGTGTTTTTATCGAGTCACCATCTCTATTTACCCGGGACTGACTTGAGCTGGCTTGGCCACCCAGTGGCTAGGTAGGCAATCGAGGTTTTAGTTTCCTTGCCCAAGGGAACAGCGCGCCGGCGGTGACTCGAACCCTCAACTCAGATTGCCGTCGTGACAGTCTTGAGTCCCGACGCTCTAACCATTCGGGCCACCGCGGCCCCATATATAATAATATTATATTTAAAATATATAAAATATAAAATATATATTATATATATATATATAGATTTTATATATTATATATATTTATTATATATATATATGTATTATATATATGTATATAATATATATATATATATATTATATATTTTATAATATATATTATATAAAATATTATATATATATATATATATACGCACACATATATATATATACAAGTGCTCTTTCTTCTTTTGCATCACGTATGAATTGCACACGCGAGCATGTGTGCGTGTGTGTATGTGTGTGTATGTGTGTGTGTGTGTGTGTGTGTGTGTGTGTGTGTGTGTGTGTGTGTCTGTGTGTGTGTGGGATATTTGGTATGTGTGTGTGTGTGTGTGTGTGGGGGTGTGGGGTGTGTGTTTTGTGTGTGTGTGTTTGTGGTGTGTGTGTGTGTGTGTGTCTGTGTCTGTGTCTGTGTAAAAGGTATGAATGAGAATGAATATCTTCACAATACAAGAGATGTATTTGACCGGTTTCAATTGTATCTTCGTCAGAAATACATACATCAAAAAAATGACAAAGTAGATATATGTCAGACGTGAGATGATAAAACACCTGACGACTGTGACCTCCTACTCGTTGTTCTGTAATTTCTTTGATGTATGTATTTCTGACGAAGATACAATCGAAACCGGTCAAATACATCTCTTGTATTGGGAAGATATTCATTCTCACTTAAACCTTTCATACATTTGTCAACATGAATACGGTTTATCACACGCGCGCGCGCGCGCGCGTGTGTGTGTGTGTGTGTGTGTGTGTGTGTATGTTTGTTTTGTGGGCTTGTGTGTGTGTGTGTGTGTGTGTGTGTGCGTGTGTGTTTTATATATATATATATATTTATATATATATATATATATAATATATATATATATATATATATTTATATATATATATATATATATATATATATATATATATATATATATATATATATATATATATATATATATATGTGTGTTGTGTGTGTGTGTGTGTGTGTGTGGTGTGTGTGTAATGTATGTATGTGTGTGTGTGTGTGGTGTGTGTGTGTGAATAGGAATACACGAAAATATGACGAAAACAGAAAGAAGCCCTAACTTTCATTTCCAATACATTTAATTGAATTTAAGTGAGCTCCTGCAATCAGTCATTAAAAAAAAAAAAAAAAAAAAAAAAAAAAAAAAAAAAAAAAAAAAAAAAAAAAAAAAACATTATTTATCAAAAAAGGACGAAAAGGAAGATGAGAGGACGAGGAGGTGGAAAAAGGAGGAAGGGAGAAGCAGAGGATGGAAAAGAAAAAGGAGGGAGGGGGGGGGGGCGAGGAGAAAATGAGAAGGTTGGGGAAGAAGACGGAGGGAACCAGAGGAGAAAAGAAGAATAAGCAGGAAGAGAAAGAAAAAAAGGAATAGAAAAAGAAGGGGGAATAAGCGAGAAAGTGAAAGTTTTGGAAGTACGAGAATGATAAAGAAAAATAAGAGAGAGGAGAGAAAAGGAGAAGAAGCAATTAGAGAACAGAGAAAAAAAAGGAGAAAAAACAAGAAAACTTTTATGAAAAAAAGAGGAAAGAGAAGAGAAGAGGAATAATGAACGTAGAAGCAGATTAAGAAGAAGAGGAAAAGAGGCAAGGAGGAGAAAAAATTGACAAGGTAAAGAGGAAGAACCGCCGGAAAATAGAATAATTAAAAAGAAGAAACAGAATCTACGTAAAAACTTCCCTCCTTCCCTCTACCATCATCCCCCACCCCCCCCCTCCCCCTCCCTCCCTCTCCCTCCCCCCTTCACCCCCGCCCTCTCTTCCTCCCTCCCTCTCCCGCCCCCCTTCACCCCCTCCCTCTCTTCCTCCCTCCCTCTCCCTCCCCCCTTCACCCCCTCCCTCTCTTCCTCCCCTCCCTCCTCCCTCCCCCCATCACCCCCTCCCTCTCTTCCTCCCTCCCTCTCCCGCCCACCTTCACCCCCTCCCTCTCTTCCCCCCTCCCTCTCCCGCCCCCCTTCCCCCCCCTTCACCCCTCCCCTTTCTCCTCCCTCCCCTCCCTCTCCCCCCCCTTCACCCCCCCCCCCTCTCTTTTCCTCCCCTCCCCCTCCGCCCCCCTTCCTCACCCCTCCCCCCTCTTCCTCCCTCCCTCTCCCGCCCCACCTTTCAACCCCTCCCTCTCTTCCTCCCTCCCTCCTCCCCCCCCCCTTTACCCCCCCCTCTCTTCCTCCCCCCTCTTCCGCCCCCCCTTTACCCCCCCCTCTCTTTCCCCCTCCTCTCCCCGCCCCCCTTCACCCCCCTCCCTCTCTTCTCCCTCCCCTCCGCCCCCCTTCCCCCCCCCCCCTTTCCCCCCTCCCTCCTTCTCCCTCCCCCTCCCCCC
>NW_023656710.1:0-3216 GCF_015228065.2 Penaeus monodon | reverse complement strand
TAAAATTTTTATATATACATTATTATAAAATATATAATATATATATTTTTTATATATAAAAAAAAATATTAAAAAAAAAAAAAAAAAAAAAAAAAAAAAAAAAAAGAAAAAAAAAAAAAAAAAAAAAAAAAAAAAAAAAAAAAAAATATATATATATAATAAATATATATATATATAATATATATATATTTATATATAATATAATATATATATATATATATATATATTGGTGTGTATGGTAATTTTGTGTGTGTGTATACATATATATGTATATAATTTTTTATATAATATATTATATAATATATTTATATATTATATAAATATATATATAATGTGGTGTGTGTACTTTAAATTTATTATTACATATATACATATATGTATATTAAAATTTAATGATATATATACATTTTATTTATATATATTATATATATATATATATATATATATATATATATACATAATATATATGTATATTTTAAATATATAAAATTTATAAAATAATAAAAATTAATATATAGAAGATAGATAGACAATATAGTTTTTGGTGTGTATGTGTGTGGGGTTGTGTTTGTGACTTATATATATATATATATATATTATAATATATATATAAATATATTATATGTTAAATATTTAAAATTTAAAAATATATATATGTATATTTATATATATAATATATATAATAATATATATTTATATCAGTATAGTATATACAATATAAACATGTATAATATATTATTTTAAATATATAATATATTTATATATATATATATTTATATTATATAACATATATTATTCAATATGTTTGTGTGGTGTGATACAATTATATATATAATATATATATATATTATAAATATATATATTATATATATAATAATATATTTTTAATATGTTTATGGAGTGGTATACATATATATAAATATAATATAAAATTATATTTATATATATATATAAAATTATAATATATATGTGGGTGTGTGGGTGTGGATGTGTGGTGTGTGTATGGTGTGGTGTGTGGTGTGTGTGTGTTTGTGTATAAATATATATATTATATAATAATAAAATATATATATATATTAATATATATATAATATATACATTAATTTTAATATTTTTATATATAATATTATAGTATATATATATATATATATATATATATATATATATATATTATTATTAATATATATAAAAATATATATATATATATATATATAGATAACACTCCATATAAATATATATATATTATTTTAATATATATAATATATATATAAAATATATAAAAATTATATTTATAATAGATATATATATATATAATATAAATATAATGATATATATATATATATGTATGATAATATATATATATATATATTAAATATATATAATAAGTAGGATACTACAATGTAATAAATTATATTATATATAATTTATATATATATAATATATATATATATAAATATGTAATATTTTTAAATTATATATATATATATATATATTATATATATATTATATATTTTAAAATATATAAAGTGTATACATATATATACATATGATATTGACCAGTTATACATAAGTAGAATATACAACACACACACACAAAACTCACACACACACACACACACACACAACACAAACAAACAACCCCCAATATATATATAATATATATATATATATATATTTTAATATATTTTTAATATATATATATATTATTTTTGGGTTACTTTTACGTTTGCAAAAAGCAAGGAACCTTAGGTTAGCTTTATGCTATGTTAAGCTTAGGCTTAGGAAGTTTAGGATGGGTTTAAGTAGGTTAGGATGGGTTTGGTTAGGTATAGGTTAGGTTTGTTTGGGTTTTAGGATAGGTTTAGGTTAGGTTAGGTTAGGTTTAGGATAGGTTTAGGTTGGGTTTTTTGGGTTTAGGTTAGGTTTAGGTTTTTTTTGGGGTTGATTTGGGAAGTTTAGTTGGGTTTTTGGTTGGGTTTGGGGTAGGTTTAAGCTAGGTTTGGGTTAGATTTGGGTTAGGTTTGGGTTAGGTTTGGGTTAGTTTTTGGTTTAGGTTTAGGTTTTGGGTTTTGGGTTAGGTTTTCGGGTAGATTTAGGTTGGGTTTTGGGTTGGTTGTTTTAGTTTAGAAATTTTTGGGTTTAGGTTAGGTTGGGTTTTGTTTTGGGGTTTAGGTTAGGTTCTGTTGGGTTTGGGTTTGGGTTTTAGGTTTGGGTTGGGTTTTGGGGTTAGGTTTGGAAAGTTTAGTTTAATTTTGGGAAAAGGGTTTTGGGTTCTTTTTGGGGTAGGTATTGGTTGGGTTTTGGGGTTTGGTTTGGTAGGTTTGGGTTAGGTTTGGGTTGGGTTTTTGGTTTAGGTTTAGGTTAGGTTTCGGTTAGTTCGGTGGTTTGGGTTGGGTTTGGGTTTACGTTTGGCTTGGGTTTTTGTGTTGGTATGGGTTAGGTTTGGGTTAGGTTTTGGTTATTTTTAGGTATTTTTGGGATTGGTTTAGGTTATTTTTGGGGTTGGGGTTTGGGTTGGGTTTTATTTTTGTTTTGGTTTTTCGTTTGGGTTGGGTTTTGTGTTAGATTTGGGTTAGGTTTGGGTTAGGTTTGTGTTGGGTTTTAGGTAAGATTTGGGTTAGGTTTATTTTGGGTTTTGGGTTAAGTTTGGGTTGGGTTTGGGTTGGGGTTTGGGTTTGGGTTTGGGGTTGGTTTTGTTGTGGGTTGTGGTGTGTGTTGTGTGTGTGGGGTGTGTTTGTGTGTGTGTTATTATGTGTGTATATATAATATATATATATATATATATATATATATATATATAACAAAATATTAAATACATTTTATATATATATATATATATATTATATATATTATATATAATATTTTACACACACAACACATAACATACACACACACCCCAAAAAAAAACCCCCACACATACACATAACACCACACACCACCACCCCTGATACACAACATATAAAAAAAATAATATAATATATATTATATAAATATATATAAAATTTTATATATATATATATATTATATATAATATATATATAATAATATATAAATAATGATATATATATAAAATATATATGCATATTTAATATATAAAATTATTTTATAATATATATATATATATATATATTTATAAAATTATAAAATTATAATATTATATATATATTTTATATATATATAATATATATAATATATATATATATAAAAATACATATT
>NW_023656709.1:0-3218 GCF_015228065.2 Penaeus monodon | reverse complement strand
CTCCCTTTCCCGGGGGGGGGCCCCAAAAAAAGTGATAAACCGAAAAGAAAACCCGTTTTGGGGAAAAAAAGGGGGGGCTTTTAATTTTTTAAAATTTTGGGGGCCAAGGGGGGGTTTTTAAAAAAACGGTAATAAAAAAAATAAAAAAAAAAAAAGGGGGGAAAAAACCTGGAACCCCATCTGGATTCGCGAGTCTCCTGAGGCGGGGTTGAAGAACCCCCACAAAAAAAAAAACACACACACACACAAGAGAAAAAGAAAAATTAAAAAAAAAAAAATATTAAAATATAAAAATAAAAAGGGGGGGAAAGGGGAAAAGGGGTGTGGGGGGGAATAGAGAAAAATAAAAAATAATAAAATTAAAAAAGAAAACAAAAAAAAAAGATAATTAAGAAGAGAGATGAGAAGAGAAAAAAGAAGGGGGAAAATAAAACAAGAGAAGAGAAAAGAGAAAGAGAAATAAAAAAAAAAGTTTTAAAAAAAAATAAAAAAAAAAAAAGAAATATAAAAACGGAAGGAAAAAAAAGAAAATAAAAAAAAGAAAAAGAAAAAATAAAAAAAAGGGGGGGGTGGGTGGTGTGGGGGGGGGGGTTTTGGGGATAAATAAAATAAAAATTAAAGAATAATATAAATAAGGGGGAAAAGAACAAAAAAAAAAGATAAAGGGGAAATAAAAATAATATAATTTTTTTGGGTGGGGGGGGGGTGGGGGGGGGGGGTGGGGGGGGGGGGGGAGTAGGGGGGATTAAAAAGAGGGGGGGGGGGGGGGGGGGGAAAAAAAGGGAGGAGGGAGGGGGGGGGGTGGGGGGGTGTGGTGAATGAGGGTGGGGGGGGGTGGGGGGGGGGTGGGGGGGGGGGGGAAAAAAAAAAAAATAGAAAAAAAAGGGAAGAAAAGATATATATAAGGGGGGGAAAATATAAAAAATTTAAAATGATAAAAATATATAGAAATGGAAATAAAAAAAAATTTTAAATTTAAAAACATATAGAAAAAATAAGATAATATAGTAAATTTATTAAATATAAATTTAAAATATAAAAATATATAAGAATATAAATATATATAAATATATAAAATTATATATATTAACATATAATAAAAATATACATAATGATAAAATAAAGATAAAATATAAAATATATTATGATATAATATATAAAATGTTAATTTTTAATATACATATATACAATATATATATATATATATATATATATATATAATTATTTTTTATTTTTATATTTATATATATATATTATATAATAATATATATTAATATATATATAAAATATACATGTATATAGTTAAATATAATAAAATAATATTATATATATATAAATATATATATATATATTATATATATATAAAAATATATAAATTTAAAATATATATATATATATATTTTATTTTAATATAATAAAAACCCTTATATATATATGCACATGTGTGTATATGTATATTATAAATAATTATATATATAATTTTATAAAATAAATATTACATATATATAAGGGACATGTGGATATGTTAATAATTATTTTATTATATAATAATAATATATATATTATATATATATATTATATATATATAATTAAAAATTTAATGAAATTTTAAATTTATTATATATATATAATATAATATATAGATAATATAATATTAAATATAAAAATTAAATAAATAAAATAATATTAAAATAAATAAGATATAAAAAAATAAAATATTAATATAAATATAAATATAATTATTAATAATAGAATGGAATATAAGATAAAGATATATATATAAAATTTTAATATGATTTTGATAAATATTTATATATATATATATTTATATATATATATTATAATTATATAAAGATGGGGAAAATATATAGAAAATATAATAGATATAAATTAGAGAAAAATATATAAATGATATAAAAAAATTTTTAAAGATATATAAAGAAAATGGATATTTAAAAGGATAAATAATAAAAATATAGATATTAATATATAGAAAATAGATAAAAATTTGAAAAATAATAATAATATATAGAAATAAAAAATTATATAATATAAAAACAAACACACAAACACAAACACACCCCACAACACACAAAACCATTCCCCAAACACACACACATACAACACACAACATAAAAAATAAAAAAACACACACAAAAACAAATAAAAATATATACAAAAAAAAATACAACCCAACAACACAACCACACACCACACACAACACCACACACACAACACCACACATATATATAAAAATATATTTTATATATATATATATAAAGTATATATAATATAAAAAGATAATATATAAAACAAATAATTTATAAATATATATAGTTTAATATAAAATATAATTAAAAAAAACCACACACACACACCCACACACACACACACCACAATAAAATAATAATATTATTTAATATAAAATTATATATATAATATAGAATTTTTAAAAATAATACATATAAAGAAAATATATATAATTAATAGAAAATATAAGAAATAAAATTATATATAAAACAATAAAGTAAATAATAATATATATATATATATAAAAATTAAATATATATGAATAAATAAAAAAATAATGTATATTATATAAATATATACACACAAAACACAAATATAAACTTATCATATTAAATATAATATAATTTTATATAATATATATATATATATATATTATATATTATAAAATTATATATATATAATGTGTTGTGTGTGTATATATTTTTTAATATTGTGGGGGTTTCTTAAAAACCTCGCCTCGAGAGATCAGCAAACAGATGGGGTGTCCAGATCCCCTTTTATTTTATACCGTTTTCCCCCTGCTCATTTAGAAAAATTTTTCCCCTTTTTTTTCCCACATTTCAAAGCAAAGTGTATCACGTTTTCTGGACCCCAGAGAAAGGGCACCCGAACCCGATAACCAGACGTTATTTTCTCTGAGGGAACTAAGAGATGATATAAAGCCAATTTGGGAAAACACAGCCCGGGGCGCTGAGGGGAAATCTGATCCCATCATCTCCCCCCGGGGACGGGAGGTGAGTTTGTTTCCTGCAACTCATAACAAGCCGGGAAACTTCCACTACCCCAGAGTGGAAGAGGGCTACCATAGTTCCCATCCCAAACCAAAGGAGCCGGGGAAGTACCCCCCCATCTCTTCAGCTTTCTGGCCAAGATGCCGAAGGATGGTACTAAACCCGGTCCGATGGAAA
>NW_023656707.1:5000-28676 GCF_015228065.2 Penaeus monodon | reverse complement strand
ATAATGATAGAAAAGCTTGTAATGAAGAGTATAAAAACATTTTTTCCCAAAAGTCGAAAAAGCGGAAAATCTAGCGAAATAGCTTTTGGTATACTCCAAAGACGTTTTCGATTTCTTTGGTGATTTCGGCAATTATTAGGGTAAAAATGATAATAATTACCAGAATTGTATTAATCAAAAACAATAATGATGATAAAAGTGAGAATAAAGAGAATTTAAATTGAATATTATTAAATTATTTATTATATTATATTATTATATATATTTATTATTATATTATTATTATTATTATTTATTATTATTATATTATTACTATTATCTTAATTATTAGTAATTGCCAAAAAATCTATATATCTGTAATAATAACAATAATAATAATAAGTATAAGTATAATAATAATAATGCTATGGTTATAATATTGTTATTAGTATTATTATTGTTATTATTATCTTTCTTATTATTTGTACTGGTAGTATAATTGCAAAAATAATTATTATCACAGTCATAATTACAGTAATAACGTTTACTAATTAAGATAATGATATAAATAATTATTATAAAATCGTTATTTTTGTTATTTATTATTGTTATTTATTATTATTGTTGTGGGTATTAGTATTATTGCAAAATATTATACTATAACTCCAAAAATTGCAAAAATAATGATAACAATTGCAATAATGATGATAATAATTGCAATAATGATGATAATGATGATGAAAAATGATGATAATGTATAATATGATGATAACGATAAATGATGATAATCATGATAACGATGATGATAATAAGAGGAATTTTTGTCCATATATAATAAAAAAAAGGGTTTATAAGAAAAACATTCCAAAAGTCGAAAAAGCGGCAAAATCTAGCGAAATATAGCCTTTGAGAGTATACCCCCAAAATGACGTTTTTCGATTTTTTTGGTGATTTCGGCAATTATTAGGGTAATAATGATAAAAATACCAAATTGATTAATCATAAAAAATAATATGAAAAATGAGAATAAAGAAATTTGTTTAAAAATTTGAAAATTAAAAATATTATTATTTTAATTATTATATTATTATAAATTATTATTATTATCATAATTATTATTATTATTATTATTATTATTATTATATTATTAGTATTTACTATACTAATTATTATATCATTGTCAAAAAATCTATTTGATCTGTAATAATAAACAATAATAATAATAAGTAAAGCTATAATAATAAGAATGATCAGTGGCTATTTATAAATTGTTATAGTATTATTATTGTTATTATTATCCATTAATTATTATTTTCTTGGTAGTATAATTGCAAAAATAATTATTGTAACAGTAATAATTTACGGTAATAACGATATATATTTAAGATAAGGATATAAATAATCTATTATTAAATCAGTTATTATTGTATCTTATTGTTATTACTATTATATTGTTGTGGTTATAGGCTATCTATTGCAAAAATATGTACTAAACTCAATAATTGCAAGAATAATGATAAACAATTGCAATAATGATGATAAAATTGCAAATAATGATGATGAATGATGATGATAATGATGATAATGATGATGAGACCGATAATAATCTGATGATAATCAATGATAATGATGATGAATAATAACAGGAATTGTAGTCCATAATAATTATAAAAAGGTCTATAAGAAAAACATTCCCAAAAGTCGAAAAAGCGGAAAAAATCTCGCGAAATATAGCCTTTTGAGAGTATACTCCAAAATGACGTTTTTTCGATTTCTTTGGTGATTTCGCAATATCTAGGTACTAATGATAAATAATACCCAGGAATTGAATATCATAACAATAATGATAATAAAAGGGAGATGAATAGAATTATGATAACATTGAATATTATTGAAATGATTATTATTATTAATTATATTATTATTATTATTATTATTATTTACTTAGTATTATAAATTATTATTATTATTTTGTTATTATTATTATTATTATTATTAGTATGATTATTACCTATTATCTTAATTATTAGTATCAATCCAAAAATCTACTATATTCTGTAATAATAACAATAATAATAATAAGTATAAGTATAATAATAATAATGCTAGTGGGATAATATGTTATTAGTATTATTATTGTTATTAGTATAAGTATTATTATTTGTACTGGTAGTATAATTTGGTGTCCCCCCCCAAAAATAATTATTAAACAGTAATATTACAGTAATAACGATACTAAATGAAGATAATAAATAAATAATTATTATAAAATGTATTCTGTTATTATTATGTTTCTACTATTATCATGTTGTGGTCTAGATTATTGCAAAAAATATATACTATAACTCCAATAATTGCAATAATAATGTTAACAATTGCAATAATGATGATATATTGACAAATAATGATGATGAATGATGATGATAATGATGATAATGATGATAATGATGATGGATAACGATAATAATGATGATATCAGATAATGATGATGATAAATAACAGAATTGTGTCCATATATAATATAAAAAAAGTATAAGAAAACATTCCCAAAAGTCGAAAAAAGCGGCAAAATCTAGCGAAATATAGCCTTGTGAGGAGTATACATCCAAATGACGTTTTTTCCGAGTACTCTGGTGATTGCGGCAATTGTATAGGGTAAATAATGATAATAATTAACAGAATTGTATAATCATAACAAGAATGATGATAAAAAAGTGAGAATAAAGAGAATTTTGATAACATTTGAATCCATTTAAAATTAATATTATTATAGTATTATTATTATTATTATTTATTATTATTATTAAAGTATTATCTATTATGTGATGAGTTATTGATTATTATTATTATTATTATTCCTATCTAAGTATTAGTATCATGGCCAAAAATCTATTATATCTGTAATAATAACAATAATAATAGTAAGATAAGGATAATACATAATGCTATGGTTATATATTGATTAGTATGATTATTGTTATTATTATCATTATTATTTGTACTGGGAGTATAATTGCAAAAATAATTATACCCATATAACAGTTAATAATTACAGTAATAACGTATACTATTAGATAAGGATATAACTAATTATTATCAATCGTTATTATTGTTATTATTATTGGTATACTATTATACTGTGTGGTTTGGTTATTAGTATTATTGCAAAAAATATACTATCACTCAATAATTGCAAAATAATGATAAAAATGCAATAATGATGATAATAATTGCAATAATGATGATAAGATGATATATGATGATAAGGAGTGATGATACAAACGCTAATAATTGATGATAATCATGATAATGATGATGATAATAACAGACATTGTGTCCATATAAAATATAAAAAAGGTCTAAGAAAAACATCCCAACAAGTCGAAAAAGCGGCAAAAATCTAGCGAAATATAGCCTTTGAGAGTATACTCCAAAATGACGTTTTTTCGATTTCTTGGTGATTTCGGCAATTATTAGGGTCATAATGATAATAATTCCCAGAATTGTATTAATCAAACAATAATGATGAGAAAAGTGAGAATAAAGAGAATTTTGAGAAATTTGTAATATTATTAAATTATTATTATTGATTATTATTAGTATTACTTATTATTATTATTACTTATTATTATTGATATTATTATTATTATTAATTATTATTATTACTATTATCTTAATTATTAGTATCATGCCAAAAAATCTATTATATCTGTATTCAATAACCATTAATAATAATAAGTATAAGTTAATCCTTAATAATGCTAGTGGTTAGGAATATTGTTATTAATTTATTATTGTTATAATTATCATTATATGAATTTGTACTGGTAGTATAATTGCAAAAAAATGATTTATTATAACAGTAATAATTAAGTAATAACGATATAATAAGATAAATGATATCAATAATTATTATAAAATCGTTATTATTGTTCTTCTTATTGTTATTACTATTATTATTGTTTGTGGTTATTAGTATATGCAAAAATATCTTAACTATTAACTCCAATAATTGCAATAATAATGTAACAATTGCAATAATGATGATTAAATAATTGCAATAATTAGATGATGATGATGATAATGATGATAATGATGATAATGATAGGATAACGATATAAACGATGATGAATCATGATAATGATGATGCTAATAACAGAATTGTGTCCATACTATTAATATAAAAAATGGTATAAGAAAAACATTCCCAAAACGTCGAAAAAACAAAAGCGGCAAAAATTAGGCCAAATATACCTTTTGAGAGTTACTCCAAAATGACGTTTTTTTCGATTTCTTGTGATTTCGGCCAATTATTAGGTAATAATGATACGAATTACCAGAATTGAATTAATATAACAATAATTGATAATAAAAGTCCGAGAATAAATAGAATTGTGATACATTGAATATATTGAAATTATTATTATTATTATTATTATTATTTTTATTATTATATTATTATTATTTTATTATTATTATTTTTCTTATTATTTTCATGATTCTTATTATTATTACTATTATTATTATGATTAGTACTTTTTTTGTTATTATTATTATTATATTACTATCATCTGTAATTATAGTATCATGCTAAAAAAACTATTATACTGGAATAATAACAATAATAATAATAAGATAAGTATAATATAATAAATGGCTAGTGGTTATAATTATTGTATTAGTATTATTATTGTTATTATTATCATTATCTATTTTTACTGGTAGCTCTTGCAGAAGTAATTATCATAACAGTAATAATTACAGTAATAACGATCTAATTAAGATAATGATATAAATAATTATTATAAAATCGTATTATGTTAGTATTATGTTTACGATAGTATTGTTGTGGTTATTTAGGTATGATGCAAAAATATATACTATAACCCAATACATGGAAATAATAATGATACACAATTGCAATAATGATGATAATAATTGCAATAATGATGATAATGATGTGATAATGATGATAATGCTTGATAATGATGATGATAACGAATAATGAATGATAATCATGATAATGATTATGATAATAACAGGAATTGTGTCCATATATAATATAAAAAAAGGTATAAGAAAAACATTCCCAAAAGTCGAAAAAGCGGCAAAATCTAGCCAAAATATAGCCTTTTGCAGAGTATACTCCCAAAATGACGTTTTTCATTTCTCTGGTGATTTCGGCAATTATTATGGTTAATAATGATAATTAATTGCCAGAATCATAACAATAATGATGATAAAAGTGAGAATAAAGAGAAATTTTGATAAACATTTGAATAGACTAAAATTATTATATTATTATATGATTATATATTATTATTGATTATTATTATTAGTTATTATTATTATTATTATTATTATTATTATTATTGTACTATTATAGTAAATTATTAGTACATTGCCAAAAAACTATTATACTGGAATAATAACAATAATAATAGAAGTTAAAAAAAAAAGGGTATCATAATAATAAAAAACACAATGCTAGTGGTTATAACATTGTGATTAGTATATTATTGTTATTATTATCATATATTATTTGTACTGGTGGAGTATAATTACAAAAAAATTATGATAAAAGGAATCAATTACAGTAAAACGAGACTAATAGATAATGATATAAAAATAATATTATAAAATCGTTATTACTGTTTATTTTATTGTTATTAATTTATTATTGTTGTTTTGTGGTTATTAGTATTTATTGCAAAAAATATTTACTATAACTCCAATAATTGCAATAATTAATGATAACAATTGCAATAATGATGATAATAATTGCAATAAGAGATTAATGATGATGAAATGATCGTAATGATGATCGATACGATAATTAATGATGCTAATATGATAATGATGATGATAATAACAGGAATTGTGTCATATATAATATAAAAAAGTCTTATATGAAAAAAAACATTCCAAAAGTCGAACAAAAGCGGCAAAATCTAGCGAAATAGAGCTTTGAGAGATACTCCAAAAGACGTTTTTGCGAGTTCATTTGGTGAGTTCGGCAATATTAGGGTTGAATAATGATAATTAATTACCAGAATGTATTAATCTAACAATAATGATTTGAAAGTGGAGAAAAAAGAGAATTTTTGATAACATTGAATATTATTAAATTATTATTTATTATTTTTTTTTATTTATTATTATTATTATCATATTATTTATTAGGAGTATTAGTATATTATTATTATTATTATTATTATTAGTATTACTATTATATTGAATTATTAGTATCATTGCAAAAAACTATTATATCTGTAATAATAAACAATAATAATAATAAGTATAAGTATTAATAATAAAATGCTAAGTGGTTATAATATTGTTATAGTATTATTATGTTCTTTATTATCATATATTATTGTACTGGTAGTATAATTGCAAAAATAATTATTATAACATAATAATACAGTAATAAACGATACTAATTAAGATATGCTATAACTAATTATTATAAAAGCGTATTATTGTTATTATTATTGTTATTACTATTCTTATTGTTGTGGTTATAGTATTAGTGCAAAAATATACATATAACTCCAATAATTGCAATAATAATAATAACAATTGCAATAATGAGATATGATGATGATAATGATGATAATGATGATAATGATGATTTTTTGATACGATAATAAGATGATAATCATGATTATGATGTTGATATTAAAAGGATTTGTGTCCATATATATTTAAAAAAAGGTATAAGATAAAGAATTGACCAAAGTCGAGAAAGCGGCAAAATCTAGCGACATATAGCTGGTGAGAGTATACTCCAAATGATAGTTTTTTCGATTCTTTGGTGATTTCGTGCAATTATTAGGGTATAATAATGAAAAATACCGAATTGTCGTTAATCATAACAATAATGATGATAAAAGTGAGGAAGAAAGAGAATTTGATAACATTGACTATTATTAAAATTATTATGAGTATTCTTATTATTATTTGTATTATTATAGTATTAGTATATTATTATTATTAGTATATTATTATTATTATTATTATTATATTATCTTAATTATAGTAATCATGCCAAAAAATTTATTATATCTGTAATAATAACAATATAATAATAAATATAAGTATAAGATAATAAGTAGTGGTGATAATATTGTTATTAGTATTATGTAGTGTTATATATCATTATATTATTTGTACTGTAGTAGAATTGCAAAAAATAATTAGAGTAACAGTAAATTACAGTAATAACGCGATAATAATTTAAGATATGATAGAAATAATTATTAAAAATCGTTAATATTGTTCATTACTATTTATTGTTGTGGTATAGTAATTGCAAAAATATATACTATAATCCAAAATTGCACTAATAATGATCACAATTGCAATAATGATGATAATAATTGCAATATTATGATATGAGGATGATAATGATGTAATATGTAATGATGAGGATAACGATAATAATGGATGATTAATCATGATAATGATGATGCTAATAACAGGAATGGTGGACATATATATAGAAAAGGTATAAGAAAAAACATTCCCAACCGTCGAAAAAAGCGGCAAAATCTAGCGGAAATATAGCCTTTGAGAGTATACTCCAAAATGGACGTTTTTTTTTGATTTTTTTGGTGATTTCGGCAATTATTAGGGTAATAATGATATAATTACCAGAATTGTATTAATCATAACAATAATGATGATAAAAGTGAAAATAAAGAGAATTTTGATAACATTTGAATATTTATTAAAATTATGATTATTATTATTAGTTATTATTATTATATTATTATTATTATTATTTTATGATTATATTATTATTATTATATTCTTATTACTATTATCTAACTTAGTATCATTGCCAAAAAATCTATCATATCTGTAATAATAACAATAATAATAATAAGTATAAGTATAATAGATAATTAATGCTAGTGGTTATAATATTGTTAGTAGTATTATTATGTTATTATTAGCATTATGTATTATTGTAAGGTAGTATAATTTGCAAAAATAATAGTCTAACAGTAGTAATTACAGTAATAACGATGTACAATTTAAGATATGATATACATAATTCATTTATAAAATCGTTATTATTGTTAATTATTATTGGTTATATAATTATTATTGTTGTGGTTATTAGTATATTGCAAAAATAAATACTATAATCAAATTAATTGCAATAATAATGATAACAATTGCAATAATGATGATTATAATTGCAATATGATGATAATGATGCTGATAATGATAATAAGGATGATGATAACGATTAATAATGATGATAATCATGATAATGATGATGATAATAACAGGAATCTGTGTCCATTATACAATATAAAAAAGGTATAAGAAAACATTCCAAAGTCCCCGAAAAAAGCGGCAAAATCTAGCCAAATATAGCCTTTTGAGATTATACTCCAAAATGACGTTTTTCGATTTCTTTGGTGATTTCGGCAATTATTAGGGTAATAATGATAAATATTACCAGAATTGGAGTAATCATAACCATAATGATGCTAAAGTGAGAATAAAGAGAAATTTGATAACATTTGAATATTATTAAAATTATTATATTATTATTATTATTATTATACTTATTATTATTATTATTATTATTATTATTATTATTATATTTTATTATGATTATTAGTTACTATTATCTAATTATTAGTATCATTGCCAAAAAAATCTATTAATAGCTAATAATAAACAAATAATAATAATAAGTATAAGTATAATAATAAGAATGCTAGTGGTTATAATATTGTTATTAGTTCTATTATGTTATTATTATCTATTATATATTTGTACTGGTAGTATAATTGCAAAAAATAATTATTATAACAGTAATAATTACAGTAATAACGATACTAAATTAAAGATAATGAGAAAATAATTATTATAAAATCGTTTATTATGTTATGATTATTGTTATTACTATTATGATTGTTGTGGTTATTGTTTATTCAAAAATATATACTATAACTCAATAATTGCAAATAATAATGATAACAATTGCATATGATGATAATAATTGCAATAATGATGATAATGATGTGATATATGATGATACTGATGATAATGATGATGATAACGATAATAATGATGATAATCATGATAATGATGATGATAATAACAGGCTTGTGTCCATAAATAATATAAAAAAGGTATAATGAAAAAACATCCAAAGTCGAAAAAGCGGCAAAATCTAGCGAAAATATAAGCCTTTTGAGAGTATACTCCAAATGACGTTTTGTTTTTCAGATTTCTTGGTGATTTCGGCCAAGTATTAGGGTAATAATGTAATAATTCCCAGAATTGTCTTAATCATAACAATAATGATGATAAAAAGTGAGAATAAGAGAATTTGATAACATTTGAATATATTAAAATGATTATTATGATTATTATTATTATTAGTGAGAGATTTATTATTATGATTAGGAAAGTATTATTATTATTATCACGGAGTATATTATTAGTATGATTAGTGACTATGAGACTATTATATTAAGTCAGTTAGGATCATTGCCAAAAAAAGATCTATTATATCTGTAATAATAAACACTAACTCAAATAAGTATAAGTATAATAATAATAATGATAGTGGTTATATAATATGTTATTAGTATTATTATTGTTATTATATCAGAAGCTGATATTTGTACTGGTTAGTATAATTGCAAAAAATAATTATTTATAACAGAAAATAATTACAGTAATAACGATACTACTAAGATAATGATATAAATAATATTATTAAAAATCGTTTATTATGTTATTATTATTTATTACTTTTGTATTGTTTGTGGTTATTAGTATTATTGGAAAAATTATATACTATAACTCCAATAATTACAATAATAATGATCACATGCAATAAGATGATAAGTAATTGCAATAATGATGATAATGATGATGATAATGATGATAATGATGATTAATGATGATGTAACGATAATAATAGATGATAATCATGATAATGATGATTGATAATAACAGGAATTGTGTCCATATATATATAATATAAAAAAGTTATACAGAACAACATTCCAAAATTCGAAAAAGCGGCGGCAAATCTAAGCGAAAATATAGCCTTTGAGCGTATACCCAAAATGACGGTTTTTCGAATTTCTTTGGGGATTCGGCAATTATTAGGGTAATAATGTAATAATTACCAGATTGTATTAATCATAACAATATGATGATAAAAGTGAGAATTAAAGAGAATTTTGATAACATTTGAATATTATTAAAATTATTATTATTATTAATTGGTATCAGTATTCTTATTATTATGAGTAGTATTATTATTATTTTTATTATTATTATTAGATTATGATTATTATGTTATTATTATTCTTACTATATCTTAATGATTAGTATCAATTGCCAAAAAATCTATTATATCTGTAATAATAACAATCTAATAATAAGTATAAGTATAATATAAAATGCTAGTGGTTAATAATTGTTATTAGTATTATTATTGTTATTATAATCATTATTATTATTTGTAGTGGTAGTATTAATGCAAAAATAATTATTATAATCAGTAAATACTTACAGTAATAACGATACTAATTAAGATAATGATATACAGATATAAATTATAAAAAATCGTTATATTGGTATTCTATTAGATTGTTGTGGTATAGTATTATGCAAAAAATATTATACTATAACTCCAATAATTGCAATATAATGATAACAATTGCAATAATGATGATCAAATTGCAATTAATGATGATATGATGATGAATAATGATGATAATGCTGATATGATGATGATATACGATAATAATGATGATAATCACGATAAGATGAGATAATAACAGAATTGTGTAAATATAATATAAAAAAGGTATAAGAAAAAACATTCCCAAAAGTCGAAAAAAGCGGCAAAATCTAGCCAAATCTAGCCTTTTGAGAGGTACTCCAAAATGACGTTTTCGTTTCTTTGGTGATCGGCAATTATTAGGTAATAATGATAAATTACAGAATGTATTAATCATAAAAATAATGATGATAAAAGTGAGAATAAAGAGAATTTTGATAAAACATTTGAATATTATTAAAATCATTATTATATATTATCTATTATTATTATTAGGAGTATTATTAGTATTATTATTATTATTGGTATTATTATTATTATCGTAATGATTATTATTATTATTATTAATGTTAACTTATACTTATTATTAGTATGTTATTATTACAGAAGTAATAATAGATTTTTTGGCAATGATACAATAATGAAGATATAGTAATAAAATTATTAATAATAAAATAAGAAGAATAATAATAATAATAATAATAATAAAAATAATAATAATAATAAAATAATAATAATAATAATAATAATAAGAATAATAAAAAATAATTTAATAATATTTCAAAGTTATCAAAATCTCTTTATTCTCACTTATCATCGTTATGTTATGATAATACAATTCTTGTAATATCTATCATTATTACCCTAATAATTGCCGAAATCACAAGCAATCAATCATTATCATCATGCTCATAATTATTCATATCATTCTCATCCATTAATTGCAATAGTATCATAATTTTGCAATTGTTATCATTATTATTGCAATGAATTAGGAGTTTATAGTATATAAGTTTTCATAATACTAATAAACACAACAATAATAATAGTTAATAACAATAATAATAACAATAATCACGATTTATACTAATTTATTTATATCATTATCTTAGTTAGTACCGTTATTACGAAATCTATTACTGTTATAATAAATTTTTTATTTTTGCCAATTAGCTACAGTACAAATAAGAATAATGATAATAATAACATAATATACTAATAACAATATGGTATAACCACTAGCATTATGATTATTATACTTAAAACTTCTTATTATTTATTGTTATATTACCGATATAATACATTTTGGCAATGATACTAATCAATTAGATAATAGTAACTAATAATAATAATTAATAATAATAATAATAATAATACTAATAATAATTAATAATAATAATAATAATAATAATAATAATAATATTTACTATTATCTCAATGTTATCAAAATTCTATTTATTGGAGTTAGACTAGCAAATTGCTATATTTCGCTAGATTTTGCCGCTTTTTCGAATTTGGGAATGTTTTTTTATACCTTTTTATATATATGTGGACACAATTTCCTGTTATATCCATCATCATATCATGATTATCATCATTATTATCGTTCTCATCACATTATTCATTATATCATTATCATCATCATATCATCATTATTGCAATTATTATCATCATATTGCAATTGTTATCATTATTATTGCAGTTATGGAGTTAGAGATAGAATTTTTGCAATTAATACTAATAACCACAACAATAATAATAGTAATAAAAATAATAATAACAATAATAACGATTTCTAAAAAAAACAATTATTTATATCATATCTTAATTAGTATCGTATTACTGTAATTATTACTGTTATAATAATTATTTTTGCAACATTTTTTTGATACTACCAGTATAAAATAATGATAATGATAATAATAAACAATAATAATACCAATAAACAATATTATAACACTAGCATATTAGATATGATGATAATGATGATGATAAGATGATAATGATGATAATGATGGAAACGATAATAATGATGATAATCATGAAATGATGATGATAATACACAGGAATGGTCCATCTATAATATAAAAAAGGTATAAAGAAAGAACATTCCAAAAAGCGAAAAAGCTGGCAAAATCTAGCGAAATGATAGCGTGAGAGTATACTCCAAAAGACGTTTTTTGAGTTATTTCTTGGTGATTTCGGTAATTATTAGGGTAATAATGATAATAATTAACCAGAAGTATAACATAACAATAGGATGATATAAAAGTGAGAATAAAGAGACTTTTGAGAACATTTGAATATTATTTAAAAAAAAAAAAAAAAAAAAAAAAAAAATTATTATTATATTCGTATTATGATATTTTTATATTATATATATTATTATATTATTATTATTATATTATTATATTAATATTATTACTATTATCTTAATTAAAATTAAGTAGAAGTTGCCAAAAAATCTATTATATCGTAATAATAACAATAATATATAATAAGTATAAAGTATGATAATAATAATATTAGTGGTTATAATAATATTATTATTATATATATTTTTATTATTATCATTCCTCCTATTTTTTTGTATTATATTGTACGTAGGATAATTGCAAAAAATAATTATATAACAGTAATAATTACAGTAATAACGAGTAACTAATAGATAATGCTATAAATAATCTATATTAAAATCGTTTGATTATGTTATTAGTTATGTATTGCTATATTATTGTTGTGGTTATTAGATATTGTCTCAAAAATATATACTATAACTTAATAATTGCAATAATAATGATAAACACATTGCAATAATGATGATATAATTGCAATAATGATGATAATAATTGCAATATGATGATAATGAGGATGATAATGATGATAATGATAATAATGTGATGATACAAGATAAATAATGATGATAATCATGATAATGATGATGATTAATAACAGGAATTGTTTGTCCATATATAATATAAAAAATGGGTATAAGAAAAACATTCCCAAAAGTCGAAAAGCGGCAAAATTAGCGAAATATGCCTTTGAGAGTATACTCCAAAATGACGTTTTTTCGATTTCTTTGGTGATTCGGCAATTATTAGGTACATAATGATAATAATTACCAGAATGTATAAATCATAACATATAAAGGATGATAAAAAAAAAAAATGAGCATAAGAGAATTTTGATAACGTTTGAATAGTATTAAAATTATTATATTATTATTATATTATTATTATTATTATTAGTATTACTATTATTATTATTATTTTATTATTATTATTATTATTATATAATAACTCTTATCTTAATTATTAGATCATTGCCAAAAAATGTATATATCTGTAATAATAAATTAATAATAATAAGTTTAACTATAATAATAATAACGCTCGTGGTTATAATATTGTTATTAGGATTATTTTGTTTTTATATCATTTATTATCATTTGTACTGGTAAGTATAATTGCCAAAATAATATTATAACATTAATAATTACAGTAATAACGATACTAACTAAGATAATGCTTATAAATGATTCTTATAAACTCGTTATTATTGTTATTAGTATGTTATACTCTTATTATTGTTTGGTTATTAGTATTATTGCAAAAAAGATACATAAACTCCAATAATTGCAAAATAATGATAACAATTGCAATACTGATGATAGAATTGCAATAATGATGATAAATGATGATGATAATGATTGATAATCATGATAATGATGATGATCATAACCGGAATGTTGTCCATATATAATATAAAAAGGTATAAGAAGAACATTCCCAAAAGTCGAACACCAAGCGGCAACATCTCGCGAAATATAGCTTTGAGAGATCCCCAAAAATGACGTTTTCGATTTCTTTGGTGATTGCGGCAATTTATTAGGGTAATAATGATAATAATTACAGAATTGTATTAATCATAACCAATAATGATGCTAAAAGTGAGAATAAAGAGAAATTTTGATAAACATTTGAATATTATAAAAATTATTATTGTTATTATTAGTACTATTAATATTATATTTGGTATTATTATCATTATTATTATTATATTATTATTACTATTATCTTAATTATTAGTATCATGCCAAAAAATCTATATATCTGTAATAATAACAATAATAATAATAAGCTATAAGTATAATAATAATAATGGCAGTGGTTATAATATTGTTATTAGTATTATTATTGTTATTATATCATTTTATTATTTGTACTGGTAGTTATAATTGCCCCCACATAATTATTATACACCGTAATAATACAGTCATAACGATACTCTTCGATCATGATATAAATAATATTATAAAATCTTCTTATTGTTATTATTATTGTTATTACTATATTATTGTTGTGGTTATAGTATATTGCAAAAATATACTATAACTCCAATATTGCAATAATAATGTATAACAATTGCAATATGATGATAATAATGCAATAAAGATGATCATAATTGCAATAATGAGATAATGAGGATGATTAATGATGATAATGAGATAATGCTGGATGCTAACCGCTACTTCATGCTTATCCTCTTCTCCTTGCTTATGATCATACCCATGACTGTTTCATGATAATAATCTAAAAAAGGATAAGAAAAAACAATTCCCACCAGTCCGAAAAAAGCGGCAAAATCTTAGCGAAATATAGCCTTTGAGAGTATACTCCAAAATGACGTTTTTTCGATTTCTGTGGTGATTCGCAATTATTAGGTAATAATGATAATTAATTTACCAGAATTGTATAATTCATAACAATAATGTGATAAAATGGGGAATAAAGAGAATTTTGATACATTGATATATTAAAATTATTATTATTATTATTATTATTATTTATTATTTATTATATTATATTATATTATTATTATTATTATTTATTAGGATGAAGTCAGTATTATTACTATTATCTAATTATTAGTATACCATTGCCAAAAAATTGTATTATATCTGTAATAATAACAATAATAAAATAAGTATCTAGTATAAAATAATAATGCTAGTGGTTATAATCATGTTATTAGTATTAATTGTATTATATCATTATATTATTTGTACTGGTAGGTCTAATTGCAAAAATCTTATATAACAGTAATAATACAGTTAATAAACGATACAAGTAGATATGATATAACTAATTATTAGAAAAGTGGTATACTATTGTTATAGTATGTTATTACGATTTTATTATTATTACGAGTATTATTGTTGTGTTATTTAAATTATTGAAAAAATATATACTATACTCCAATAATGCAAATAATAAATGATAACACTATGCCAACTAATGATGATAAAATTGCACTAATGATGATAATGACTGTGATCAATGCTGTTAATGGATGATAATGATGATAATGATGATGATAACGATAATAATGTGATAATTCATGATAATGATGATTGAGAATAACAGGAATGTGTCCATATATAATATAAAAAAGGTATAAGAAAAAACATTACCAAAAGTCGACAAAGCGGCAAAATCTAGCAAATATAGCTTCTGGAGAGTAAACTCCAAATTGAAGTTTTTTCGATTCTTGGTGATTTTGCAATTATTCAGGGTAATACTGATAATAATACCAGAATTGTATTTAATCATAAAATAATGATGATAAAAGGTGAGAATAACGAGAATTTGGAACATTTTTGAATATTATTAAAATTATATTAGTATTACTTATATTATATTAGGACTATTATTATTATTATTATTATTATTATTATTTTAATATTATTATTAATATTATATTTTATTATTGACATTATCTTAATTATTAGTATCATTGCCAAAAAACTATTATATCGTAATATAACAATAATAATAATAAACTATATGTATATAATACTAAAATGCTAGAGGTTATAATATTGTTATGAGTATATTATGTTAGGATTATCATCTGATTAGTATTGTACTGGTAGTATAATTGCCAAAAAATCAAAAAAGAATTATCTATAACAGTATAAGTACAGTAATAACATACTAATTAAGATTGATGATATAAATAATTATTATAAAATCGTTAATTATTGTTCTATATTGTTATTTACTATTCTTATGTTGTGGATTATTAGATTATTGCAAAAAAAAAAAAAAAATATACTATAACTCAATAATTGCAATAATAATGATAAACAATTGCAATTAATGATGATAATAATTGCAATAATGATGATAATGATGCATGTGATAATGATGATAATGATGATAATGATGATGATAACGATAATAATGATGATAATCATGATAATGATGATGTAATAACAGGATCTGTGTCCATATATAGTATAAAAGTTATAAGAAAAACATTACCACAAAGTCGAAAAGCGGCAAATATATCGAAATATAGCCTTTTGAGAATATACTCCAAAATGGACGTTTTTCGATGTGATTTGGTGATGTCGGCAATATTAGGGTCATAATGATAATAATATCAGAAATTGTATTAATCATAACAATAATGATGATAAAAGTGAGAATAAAGAGAATTTTGATAACATTGAATATTATTAAAATTCTATTATTATTTATTATTATTATTATTACTTATTATTATTACTATATTATTATATTATTATTATTATTATATATTATTATCATGATTTAAAACAAATTTTGTTATTATTATTATTATTACTATATCTTAATTATTAGTATGATTGCCAAAAAAATCTATATATCTGTAATAATAACAATAATAATAATAAGGATAAGTATAATAATAATAATGATAGTGGTTATAATATTGTTATTAGTATTCTTATTGTTATTATATCATTATTATATTTTTACTGGTAGTATAATGCAAAAAGAATATTATAACCGTAATAATTACAGTAATAACGATAACTAATTTAGATAATGATATAAATAATAATTATTAAAATCGTTTTATTATTTATTGTAGTGTAATACTATTCGTATTGTTGGTGGGTTGTTAGTATCATTAGCAAAAATAATACTATAAATCCATAATTGCAATAATAATGAATAACAATTGCAATAATGATGATAATAATTGCAATATGATGATAATGATGATGATAATGAGATAATGATGATAACTGATGATAATAAACGATAATAATGATGAAATCATGACATGATGATGATAATACAGGAATTGTGTCAATATATAATATAAAAACGGTATAAGAAAAACATCCTAAAGTCGAAAAAAGCGGCAAAAATCTAGCGAAATATTGCCTTTTGAGAGTATATCCAAAATGACGTTTTTTTCGATTGCTTTGTGATTTCGCAATTATTAGTTAATAATGATAATAATACCCAGAATTGTATTAACAAATAATAATGATGATAAAAGTGAGAATAAGAGAATTTGATAACATTTGAATATTATTAAAAAATTATTATTATATTATTATTATTATTATTATTATCATATTATCATTATACGATTTATGATTATTAGTCTATTATATAATTATTAGATCATTTGCCAAAAAAAATCATTTAATCTGTAATAATAACAAATAATAATAATAAGATAAGTATAATAATAATAATGCTAATGGTAAATCTTGTTTATGTATTATTATTGTATTATTATTCATTATTATTATCTGTACTGGTAGTATAATTGCAAAAATAATTATTATAACATAATCATTACAGCTAATACCGATACGAAGTTAAGATAATGATAAAATAATTATGTATAAAATGTTATTATTGTATTATTTTGTTAGTATATTATTTATTGTTGTGGTATTAGTATTCTTTTGCAAAAAATATATACTATAACTCCAATAATTGCAATAATGATGAAAACAATGCAATAATGATGATAATAATTGCAATAATGATGATAATGATGCTGATACTGATGATAATAGATGATAACGATAATAATGAGATAATCATGATAATGATGATGATAATAACAGGAATGTGTCCATATATAATATAAAAAAGGTTATAAGAAAAAAACATTCCCAAAAGTCGAAAAAGTTGGCAAAATCTAGCGAACTATAGCCTTTTGCGAGTTACTCCAAAAATGAAGTTTTTTTTGATTTCGTGGTGTTTTCTGGCAATTATTACGGGGAATAATGATAATAATTACCAGAATGATAATCATAACAATAATGATGATAAAATGAGAATAATAGAATATTTTGATAACATTTGAAATTATGTCAAATTAGAGTATTATTATTATTATTATTATTATTATTATTAGTATTATTTTTTTAGTATTATTATTATGATTATTATTATTATTACGATTATCTTAATTATTAGTATGATTGCCAAAAATCTATTATATCGGCATACTAGCAATACTGATAATACGTATTTAGTTATAATAATATAATTGCTTAGTGGTAATAATATTGTTTTAGTATTATTATTGTTATTATTATCCATATATTAAAACTTTTTTGGTAATGTAGCATAATTGCAAAAATAATTATTATAAACAGTAATAATTACAGTAATAACGATAGAATGAAGATAAATGATATAAATTAATTATTATAAAATCGTTAGCATTGTTATTATTATTGTATTACTATTATATTGTGTGGTATAGTATACTTGCAAAAAATATATACATATAACTCCAATAATCGCAATACTAATGATAACAAATTGCAATAAGTGATGTAATAATTGCAATTACTGATGATAATGATGATGGGGGGGGGATAATGATGATAATGATGATAATGATGATGATAACGAGAATAGATGAAATCATGATAATGATGAGATAATAACAGGAATGTTATCCATATTAATATAAAAAGGATAAGAAAAACATTCCCTAAAGTCGAAAAACGGCAAAATCTAGCGAAATCTGCCTTTGAGGAGTATACTCCAAAATGACGTTTTTTTGATTTTCTTGGTGATTTCGGCAATATTAGGGTTAGGAATTATATAATTACCAGAAATTGTATTAATCATAACAATAATGAGGATAAAGTGAGATAAAGAGAATTTTGATAACATTTGAAATTGTTAAAATTATTATTATCATTATTTATTATTATTATATTATTATCGTATTATTTTTATTCTTCTTCTTATTTTACTCTTCTCTTAATCATCAGTATCATTGCCAAAAAATCTACTATATCTGTAATTAATAACAATAATAATAATAAGTATAAGTATAATAATAATAAGCTAGTGTTATAATATTGTTCTTAGCTTATTATATGTTAGTATTTATCATTATTAGGTATTTGCACTGGTAGATAATTGCAAAAATAATTAGATGTAACAGTTAATAATTACAGTAATAACGATACTAATTAGATAATGATATAAATAATATTATTAAATCGTTATTATTGTTTATATTATTTTTATATATTACTTATTGTTGTGGTGTTATTAGACTATTGCAAAAATATATCCTAAACGCCAATAATGCAATAATAATGATACAATTGCAATAATGATGATAATAATTGCCAATATGATGATAATGATTATGATAATGATGATAATGATGATGATAAACGATAATAATGATGATAATTCATGAAATGATGATGATAAATAACAGGAATTGTGTCCATATATAATATAAAAAAGGTATAAGAAAACATTCCCAAAAGTCGAAAAAAGAAGGCAAAATTCTAGCGAAATATAGCATGTGAGAAGTATATCCAAATGACGTTTTTTTCGATTTCTTGGTGAATTCGGCACATTATTAGGGTAATAATTATAATAATTACAAAATTGTAGTAATCATACAATAATGATGATAAAAGTGAGGAATAAAAGAGAAATTTTGATAACCTTTTGAATATATTAAAATATTATTATTATTATTATTATTATTATTATTATCATATTATTATTATTATTATTATTATATTATACAGTTATTATTATTATTATTACTATTATCCTAATTATTATATATTGCCAAAAAATATATATAATCTGTAGGAATAACATAATACTAATAAGTATAAGTAAATAATGATATGCTAGTGGTTATAATATTGTTATTAGTATTCTTATGTTATTATTATTCATTATTATTATTTGTATGGTGTATAATTGCAAAAATAAATTATCACCCCCCCCCATTCATAATTACAGTAATAACTGATACTAATTAAGATAATGATATAAATAATATTATAAAATCGTTTAATTATTGTTGATTTATTATTGTTATTACTATGTAGTATGTGTGGTTATTAGTATTATTGCAAAAATATATATTACTATAACTAAAATAATTGCCAATAATAATGTAACAAATTGCAATTAATGATGATAATAATTGCAATAATGATGATAATGATGATGAAATGATGATAATGAGATAATGAGTATGATACGATAATAATGATGAAATCATGATAAGATGATGATAATAACAGAATTGTGTCCATATATAATATAAAAAAGTATACAGAAAAACATCCCCAAAAGTCGAAAAAAAGCGGCAAAATTACGCAAAGAAAATATAGCTTGTGAGAGTATACTCCAAAAGACGTTTTTTTTCGATTTCTTTGTTATTTCGGCAATTATTAGGGTATATGATTAAAATACCAGAATTGTATTAATCATAAACAATAATGATGATAAAAAGTGAGAATAAAGCGAATTTTGATACATTTGACTATTATTAAAATTATTATATGATTACTATTATTATTATATTATTATTATTTTATTTATTATTATTATTATTTGATATTATTATATTATTATATCATTATTTTATTTCTAGTATCTTAAGTGTTAGTATCATTGCCAAAAATATACTCTATATCTGTAAGAATAACAAAAATAATAATAAGTTATAAGTATAATAGATAATAATGCTAGCGGTTATAATATGTTTTAGTACTTATATTGTATATTATCATTATTATTATTTGTATGGTAGTTAGTTGCAAAAATAATATTATAACAGTAAGAATTACAGTATAACGATACTAATAAGGAATGAAGATACATAATATATTAAATCGTTAGATTGTTTTATTATTATGTTATTACTATATTTAGTGGTAATCGGTTATTAGTATTATGCCAAACAATAATACTATAACTCCAATAATTGCAATAATGATGATAACAATTGCACAATAATGATGATAATATGCAATAATGAATGATAACTGATGCGATAATGATCATAATGAGGATGAATAACGAAATAATAATGATAATCATGATAATGATGATGATTGAAGAACCAGGAATTGTGTCCATATATAATATAAAAAAGGTATAAGAAAAAAACATTCCCAAAAGTCGAAAAAGAGGCAAAATTAGCGAAATATAGGCCCTTTGCAGAGTATTACTCCAAAAAATGGACGTTTTTTCGATTTCTTGGTGATTTCGCAATTATTTCGGGTAAAATGATAATAATTACCAGAATTGTATTAATCATAACAATAATGATGATTAAAAGTGAGAATAAAGAGAAATTTTGATAACATTTGAATTTTACTAAAATCATTATATTACTTATTATTATTATTATCATTATTATTATTATTATTGAGTATCATTATTATTATTATATTATTATTAGTATTATTATTATTTACTATTTATCTTAATTATAGTATCATGCCCAAAAAATCTATTATATCTGTAATAATAACAATAATCTAATAAGTATAAGTATAATAATAATTAATGTAGTGGTTATAATATTGCTTATAGTATGATTATGTTAGTAGTATCATTATTATTATTTGTACTAGTAGGATAAGTTGCAAAATATTATTATAACAGTAATAATTACAGTAATAACGATTACTTAATTAAAGAGAAGGATTAAATAATTATTATAAAACGTTACTTATTGTTATTACTATGGTTATTACTATTATTATTGTTGTGGGTATTAGTATTATTCGCAAAAATATATACTTACTCCAATAATATTGCAATAATAATGATAAACAATGCAATAATGATGATAATAATTGCAAGAATGAGATAATGATGATGATAATGATATAATGCTGATAATGATGAGGATAACGATATAATGATGATAATCATGATATTGATGATGATAATAACATGAATGTAGTCACTATAATATAAAAAGGTCTAAGAAAACAGTTCCCAAAGGGTCGAAAAAAAGCGGCCAAAATCTAGCGCAATATAGCCTTTGAGAGTATACTCCCAAAATGACGTTTTTTTTTCGATTTCTTTGGTGATTTCGCAATGATTCGTGGTAATTAATGATAATAATTACCAGAATTGTATTAATCATAAAACAATAAGATGATAAAAGAGAGAATAAAGAGAAGTGGTGATAACATGTGAATATTATTAAAATTATTATTATTATTATTATTATTATTATTAATATTATTATTATTATTATTATTATTATTATTATTATTATTATTTTATTATAATTATTTATCTTAATTATAGTATCATGCAAAAAATCCGATTATATCTTTATAATAACAATAATAATAATAAGTATAAGGAAAATTAATATAATTGCTAGTGGTTATAATATTGTTATGTAGTAATTCATTGTTATTATATCATTATTATTATTTGTACTGGTAGTATAATTGCAAAAATAATTATTATAACAGTAATAATTACAGAAATAACGATACAAATTTAAGATAATGATAAAAATAATTATTAAAAAAATCGTTATTATTTTTAAATTATTATTGTTATTACTATTATTATTTTGTGGTTTATTAGTATTATTGCAAAAATATATACTATAACCCCAAATAATTGCAAAATAATGATAACAATTGCAATAATGATGATAATAATTGCAATAATGATGATAATGATGATGATAATGATGATAATGATGATAATGATGATGATAACGATAATAATGATGATAATCATGATAATGTTGATGATAATAACAGGAATTGTGTCCATATATAATATAAAAAAGGTATAAGAAAAACATTCCCAAAAGTCGAATTAGAGGCAAAATCTAGCGAAATATAGCCTTGTGAGAGTATACTCCAAAATGACGTTTTTTCGTTTCTTTGGTGATTTCGGCAATTATTAGGGTAAAAATTATAATAATTACCAGAATTGTATTAATCATAACAATAATGAGAT